>NC_080052.1:4314191-4426691 GCF_026212465.1 Amaranthus tricolor | reverse complement strand
TAATTTCTTAAAAAATTATAAAAACCAGATTAAATCATATTGAACCGCGTGCATAATGGAGAAAATGCAGTAGTGAAATAAAACCGTTCATGAATAAAATCAACGCATCAGATTCCTTCTCATCTTTTGCATAATAGGGAAAAGTTCCTTGCGAATTGTGCTTGAGTGTGAACCATGCGAACCATATTATTTTTTGGCAAAAACATATTATTTTGTGTGAAATTTTTATGGTTTGAAAAATAATACTTTTTGATGTAAAAGTAACACTTTTGAAAAGTGTTTTTTTTGGTAAAAACGTGTTACTTTTCATCTATAATAATCAAAGAAAAAAATAGTAACACGTTTTTACTAAAAAACCAACAAGGTTCGCACGGTTCAATATATATATATATATATATATATATATATATATATATATATATATATATATATATATATATATATTACTAACTACAACATTGAAATTTTGTCATTTTAAAATAAACAGTCTTAAAATTTTTTTACAAACAACAGCCTTCAAATTAATAAACACGACACTATACAACCATTTCACCGGATGGCCTGCTAAATAACTGTTGACCAAGGTAAATTACCTTTGACTTTTTATCAAATTTCTTAATCTAACCTAATTTACTCGATTAATCCCAATTAAACCCTTCTTCGGTTCTTCCTCAATTTCTCTCTAACCCACCCTAATTACCACCATTCTCCCACCCCAACACCACCATTTTCCCACCCTGACACCACCATTCAAACTCCTCAACCCCTTCGAATCCATCTGGAAATGAACCCAAAAGTTTATTGTTCCCAACCGCCATAGTTCTCAAACTCTTCAACCCCTTAAAATCCGAAGGCAAAGGCTGACCGGAGAATTTAAACTAAGGTCTAGGTCAACCAGACCATTAAGTAGTTTATAAATATCATTGACTCCACATTCAAATGGAATATTATGAAACTCAAGGGAAAGAAAATCAAAAGAGAAAGAATGGATTTGAAATGAGTAGGAGAAGAAGCTCTCATGGATTTGACCCAGGAATCACCATTGAAGTCAAGGTCTTTGAGAAGTTGTCTCTCACACATTGGAATGAATATGCTACATCTTAGCATGTCCGGTCTTAATTTTAAGCTCAGAAAAATGGATTACCCTAATTCGAACAAAATTGGGAGCGGCGTAGTTTGTGGCTGCATCTTTTTTCTTTTCAGTGCCTGCCTTTTGTTTTTATGTCCTCGATTTTGGGTTGTATCCCAAGAAAATCAGGAAGTCTCTAATGGGTTGCCTCTAAAATTCTTTCCTGTGAACACAAAACACAAAACAATCCCTGTTTCTTCAGATCTCAATATGGTATTCGATGTCGCCTCGATCCGTGTCCCATCAAATGTATGGAGTTTGACTAAAGATGATCAGTAAAGTGAAAGGCGATATGTGGTATGTGGGAGCATGAGGGAAGTTGGGAATCCTGGGATAGGAACGCTAAGTAATTGGTTTAGGATTGATAAGGCTAGAAATCTGGTGTAGTTTTAGTAGATGAAATTGAAAGAGTAAATCTTTGAGATGTTAAAATGTTATCAGGGGAAGATCATGATGAAGAATTTGAGGAGAAATTGAGGGGAAAATTAGGGTTTGAGCAATTTCAGCAAGCAAATTGGTAATAAGTTTATCAATTAGGTTAAAAGAATCAGCAAAAAAAAAAAATTCACAAGCTTTTTATGGTGGTGGTGGTGGTGGTGGTGGTAGTAGTGTTTGGATGGGAGAATGGTGGTGTTTGGGGAGGGTTAGAGAGAGGTTGGGGAAAAATGGTTTAATTGGAGGTAATTGGGTAAATTAGGTTAGATTAATTTATTTTATTGAAAGTTAAGGTTATTTATCTTGGCCAACGGTCATTTAGCAGGTCATCCGGTGAAGTGATTGTACTGATGTCGGAGATAGTTGGTAATATATATATTGAAAAGGATAAAAGAGAATTTTTGTTAGTCACTGTATATACAAAAAATGATATTATGTTATATATTACGAACATTTTTTAGATGTATGATATAGTATTTTTTTATGTGTAAGATAGTGATCTTTACAATCAGTGTTTTTGACTCGATCATGACTTTAAATTTTTTTTCTTATTCAAATCAAGAGTGTAGAATGTTTTTATAATATTCATTTTGAAAACCCTTGTTATTGAAAGAAATTTAATACAAAAATCACCTTGGGACAGGTGACATCTTCTGAGCAAAAAATATTGCGCCAAATTCCAACCAAAATAGGAATTGATTCCTATTTACTATATAGCATGTTAACCGACATCTAATTGATCACTGCATAATTGATTATGAAATAATTACCATATATAATAGAACATAATATAGATAATATGAAAAGGGAGTCGCTAAATTTCGCCACCCCTTTTTATTTTATCGTCACCCCCTGTAAAATTATATTTTTGCCCCTGTATTTAAAAAAATTACAAAATTGCCACTATACTTAAAAATTAATTAATAAATGTAAATCACGCTTAATAACACTAATAAGAATTTAATGCGTAAGATTTGTCTATATATATGGAATTCTGAGATACGTATGAAGTACGAATTCAAACACGGTACTATCTCTCTAAAAACTGGTACTATCTCTCTAAAAAGTGTTAAAGAAGTGGTAACCCGTAATTGGTTAAATATGGCTAACGAAAGCGACTATGAGTCGGATGCGGTACGTAAAGTTGTCGTTAGAAAATTTTAAAAAAAAAAATGCGCGCAAATCTGGGCGGCTGAACCATGGTTCAGGCGCACGGATCTGGGCGGCTGAACCATGGTTCAGGCGCACAAATCTGGGCGGCTGAACCATAGTTCAGGCGCACAAATCTTGGCGGCTGTGATTTTTTTTTTTTTTCGTATTAATTTTTTTTAAATTATTATTATTATTATTGTTAGTACTATTTTTTATTTTCCGTATTAATTTTTTTTATTTTACGTATAAATTTTTATTGTTGATAAATTTAAATTTTTAAGATTTTTTTATTTACGTAATATTTATATTATTATTAAAATTGTTACTTAATCTTGTCATTATTATAATTTTTATTGTTGATAATTTTAAATTTTTTAGATTCATTTATTTACGTAATGTTTTTAATTTGTTGTTGTTGTCATTATTATTATTATTATTATTATTATTATTATTATTATTATTGTAGTCATTAATGTACTTAATTTATATTATTTATATTTCAAATTTGCAGGAGTTTGAAAACTTTGGAGACAACGTAGACTACTCCGGTAGCTTTGTTACGGATAGGGAATTTATCTCCTTAGATGAGTTACATAGTTGGGCCGATGCGATAGCAATAACAATCGGTTTTCAATTTACACGTGCTTCTTATAAAAAGAAAGAAGGACGTTCTAGAGTTAGTGTCTATTTAAGATGTCACCGCTATGGTAATATTAGGGGTGATGTACATAATCTAGATAATACTGCCCGACTTGGTTCTAAAAGTAGAAGTTGCGGGTGTAAATTTATGATTGTAGGAAGTAGTCGTAAACCACCAGAAAGACCTTGGACGGTAAGGGTGTATCCTGGTGAAAAAAGAAAACATAACCACCTGTTCTTAATGTACATAGATGGTCATGTAAGGGCGAATAAGATTAATGTAGATATTCGGGAGCACATACGACAGCTTAGTGCAACCGGAATGCAACCGGCCTTTATTATGAATTCTATTAGAGATAATTTTCCTGGTTTTTATGCTAGTATGAATCAGATATATAGTATTAGGCAATCAATAAGGAGAGAAGAGATGGAGGGTAGGACTCCCCTTCAACACTGTCTTCATATGGCCACAGAACTTAATTATGTGGTCTGGACAGACTTGGATAACGAAGGGCAATTGAGCAGACTATTAATTGCAAATCCTACCTCTATCCAAATGATACGTACGTGGCCGTATGTTGTGCTGATAGATACAACGTACAAAACGAACAAACAAAAGTGGCCACTATGTGAAGTGATCGGAATGACGCCAACCAATCACAATTTCTTGGTTGCGTTTTGTTTGATGCGAGATGAGGCGGCTGTGTCGTATTCGTGGGTGCTGCAGGGATTGAGAGATATTTTCGGCACTGCTCAGACTCCTAGCGTCATTGTAACCATGGCCTGCGACCTATGACACAGCCGCATCAATTCAGCAACGGTTATGCATCCGCCGGTGAATGAACCTTTACGCCGAAGCTCAGACATAGGCTCCTCGAACAGATTGGTGATACCAACCTCCCACTCCGCCTCCGAAGGCTCAGCCGGCAGAGAACCTTCAATAGAAATACCCAATATGCGTTGCACGTCGTGCAACATAGTCGTCATCTCTCCCCAGGGCATGTGGAAGGTGTTCGTATCCGGCTGCCACCTCTCGACGAACGCAGATATCAAAGCACAATCGATGTGCTGGTGCATAATGACCGGTAGTCGGCCGAGGGAAGTGGCAGGTAGAACATCGTTTAGCGCATCGGACATATCCTTCAGTCCGATGATGGACTCCACCGGTCTCTTCCTAATACGGCAATCTAGAATCGGAGGCGTATGCTCGGAGCCGTCATAAATAAGTTTAGCTATGTGCCCGCCATAGCTAGGGATCAGTCGCGTATCTGTCGGCCCACCGGGCTGGGGTGATGTCACTAACCAGTCCGTGTTAGTGGACTGTGAGGGCCTGCTCTCCTGTGGCGGCTGATTATCGACAAAACTACGTCCTACGCGCTCAGATGCGGCAGAAGAACTCGGGCCGCCCCGGGCAAATCTGCCGTCGGGGCCGCGAACAACAGCCCAGTCCAATTGGCGAGACTCAGTAGCTTGGAACTGAACATCATCAGCATCATTATCATCATCACTATAAACCCCCCAACTACTCTGGAGGCTGTCAGCCTGGTCATCAATAGGAGTACGCACTTGGTTCAGCGTACTCGACCTTTGGGCCTCACTGTGTCTGACAGCCTCTTCATGCCTAGCCCTCCTAGCAGAACCCGTCACCCCCCCTCTCATGCGGGTCCCCTCTAAGTAAAGTAGGCCTTGAACTATTACCTCTCAACAATTGCCTAAAAAAACCTTTTCCTTTTCCTTGATTACCAGCCATTTTCTACAATTTTTACAGTTTTATTCAAAGATAAATAATAATTTAACAACAAAAAAATTAACATACAAATTTACACTAATAATTTATAAAACAACACATGAACATATTTTTAATAATAAAAAAAATAACAATCACATTAATAATAACATAATTAATTATAATAACATTAACATATATTTAATAAAAAAAAATACAATCACAATAATAATAAAAATAAAATTAATAATAATAACATTAACAACAATAATAACATACTTCAAAATTTAAATTAATTATTCCTAAATATACCGAAAAAAAAAAATTAAAAAGGAGGCGCCCAGATCTGGGCGCCTCCCTTTCATTTTTTTTTCTTTTGCATTCAAAACAATATATAAAATTTACTAAAAAATATAAAAATTACACATTACAACATACAAATTTCCAATAATAATTCAAAATTTATATTAATTAATCTTAAATACACGAAAAAAAAAAATTTCAAAACAGTCGCCCAGATCTGGGCGGCTGTACCCCGGTTCAGGCGCCTAATTTTGGGCGCCTGAACCGGAGTCCAGCCGCCCAGATCTGGGCGCCTCGTTTTGAAATTTTTTTTTTCTTTTGCAACTAATTAAATTAAAAATAACTTACCTCGATTAATAATTTGGGGATTGTACTTAATTTTTGCTCCGAGATTTAGCTTTAGTGAGTTGTATTTAGTTGTAGTGAAAATAATTTTAGTTGGAGTGTGGTATATATAGGAATTTTACCCTTAATGGCAATGTTGTTAATTTTTTATAAAGTAAGGGTAAAATGGTAATTTACTCAGAGGGGGTGGCGATAAAATAAAAAGGGTGGCGAAATATAAGGATTGAGTATGAAAATACTACAAAATTGATTCATTTCAGCAATCAAAAAAATTGTGCATAATTCCTCCTAAATAGGAATTGATTACTATATAGCATATGATACTAAAGGACGAGAATGTATTTCCAATTTTTCTATCATATTTATCGCTATAATTAAATTAATATATGTGTCACTTTTAACTTTTATTTTTTGATTTGCAGTCTGACAAAATACAAGCTACCATTTCAAAATTTGTATTCAAATATCATACGCCAATTAAGTGAAAGAAGGTTGTATTTATTAGCTTACACGCTTTAAGGTTGTAGAAAATGTGGGAGGGTACAAGACTACAAACCACATACACAAAATAATTTTTTGCAATCAGGGGTGAAGTCGGAATTTCGAGTTAAAAGGGTCAAATTATCGGTATACTAGCAAATTATTTATTATATAAAACTAATTAAACCATGAAAACTTTAAAATCCATAGACTGAATTGAACTTGAATCATAATAAAAATTATATTTAACAAATAAAGTTGAAACTTTTGTATAATTACCCCTTTCGAAAACTACCAAGTCTTTTTGACTTCATATATTTGCCTTCTAATTGTCTCAAGAAAAAAAAAACTATTAAAATTAAGATAACAAAAATATAAGCATACATAATAAAAAAAGGATGAATGTGAAATTATGAAAGATAAATAGTAATGATATTATAGTATTAATCAAATTTATTAGTCTATTAAAAAATAATAGTTCAAATTTGAGTTTGATTCATTAATCAAATTTATTAGGCAAAATTTCAAAAAATTGCATTTTTAGCAAGGGGGTCGGGCCTCCGTCGGCCTTTAATGTGGCTTCACCTATGTTTGCAACCAACTGCAATGGAAGAGTGTAATGACATTGAGATCCAACCAGACTCATTCAACTTAGTACCATTCAAATCAATTTTATCCCATGAATATGGCTGCAGTGCATTCCCCGGTAAGTTACACTATCTTATATGCTTGCAAATATTATTCATAAGTTTAATTAGTTTAGTGGTAACTTAGTAGATATATAAAATATGATTAATTTATTAATTTTTGATTTCAGATTTTATTGGAGAAGTGATAGGATACAATGATGTAGATATGGTGTCAAATAAAAAAATAATCAACTTAAAATTAGTTGACTCAGAGTATGTCATTCAATAAACTATATTTATTGATCAAGTATCGAGTTCGATAAAATATTTTTATTTATATTCAAATGTACGCATCTAAACTTTTAATTGATTCTACAGGAATAATCAGTTATCATGTAAGTTATGGGAGAAGTATGCAGAACAAGCATACGAATATATTTCAAGACCTGAAATTGGTTATTTGTTTAGCTAAAGTCAAAAGTTAGAGAGGTAATTCGTTTTGTTTAAAAATGAATCAGATTAATGAATCAGATTAAAGTGTCTATTAAAATGATTGCAATAATACAATAGCATCATTGTATATTATAAAAACTAATACATAGATATGTACAAGAACATATTTATTAACAAATTTCATGTTCCTGACTCAACTTTCAATAAATCCAGAAATTCATAAATCCAGAAATTTCTAAATATCATGAGTTCATATAAACGTTTTTGATGCTAAGGACAATCTTTGAAACACGTTGGATTATTTTTGCCAAAACCTGTATTCACCCATGGTCAACTATACGTTGCAGTATCTAGAGTTACAAGTAGGAACGGACTTAAGATCTTAATATGTGACAAAGATAATAATATTTGTACGTTAACTCATAATATTGTCTACAAATAAGTGTTTCAAAATTTATAGTGTAATACTTCATTTAAATAGAATAATAAAAGTTATTAAAATTGTAGTACAAAATATTTAGCTACAATGTTTAAATTTTATATTGTCATTTAGTAATTTATGATTAATATATGAACTTTTAATTGAAATGTTCTTTTTTTTATCTATTTAACAATGTACTTGTGAAAATCATTTGTTACATATATATATATATATATATATATATATATATATATATATATATATATATATATATATATATATATATATATATATATATATATATATATATAATTTTTAAAGATACGTAATGATAACCACATTATATATTGAATATGAAATAATAATAATAAAGAAGGTACAAGTAGTGAAACATTAGAATTTTTGTGTTCACATTTAGGTAAAGTTCATTACTCATTCTTGGTTAAGTGCAAACCTCTGGAAGTTTGTATCTACTAGTGGCCATGGATCCAAGATTCTAATGGACCTCCTCCGAATCCGTCTATTTTTTAGGTTTTGGATTTATTTTTTTGAGACCCATCAAGTCTGGGTTGGGTCTGAATCGTAAAAATAAATAACACGTCTTGATCTGCGTCTAGACCCTTAGACCCCGACCCGGACTCAGACCCTACCTACATACCCGGACCCGAACCCTAGACCCATCCCGTAGACTCGAACTTGGACTGTATAATATATTAATATAATTTTTTTACAACTTCTAAATCTTGTAATTTCTCTACGATTAGAGTTTCCTTCCTGTTTCTCTCTAATTAAATCTAAGGTTTCTAAAATTACTCTACATGAATTTATATCCCAGTATCCTCTTCTAACGCTCTTCAAATTTCAACTAATATATTTTCCTTTGTTGGTAAATTTTACGGCATATTCCCAAACTTATTTTTCACCAAATCACTCATTTAACCAATTTTCTTTGCAAGCTTGAATAAATATCACAAATAGAAGTAATAATGGCGGTTTTCGATTTTAATAAGTTGAGAATCGATTGTGATAGTGGCAATTGTGTTTTTGATGAATTGGGTCAGGATATGGGTCTAAAAATTTAGACCCTTAGGGTCCGAATCCGATCTGGATTCATAAAATTAATGGATCTGAATCTGAATCTGGCTAGACCGCTCAATTACATTTTCTACTCTACATTCCCTTGGATCATCAATGGACTCTTCCAGTCCATTACACATTCTCTTGTAACTGAGATTAATTACTCACAATGAGAACACAGTGAATGTGAGGAAAGAGCTAATTCACTATGGTAATGCAATTAATCTGTCTACGTACCGGCCCATTGTGGCTTTTATGGCTCTCTTTCCACTAAAACAACTGATTACACGACTAAATTGCAATTACGTCGAGAAGTCAATGTTAAAAAAAGCAACAGCAAATAATTATTCAAGCTGACAATGCGAAGTGCAAATTTGGTTGACTCACCAATGTCGAACCATACAAATACAAAACAAACAAATGAAACAATCAAAGTAAAGATGGAGAACTCTAAAACTACTTATACTCTCACTGTAAAAGGGCAACCTAAATCGTATAAATAAATTCCCCCCTCTTTCAATTTTCGACTTTTCGTTTAACCTTCAAGATTTAATTTTGATTTGAGCCAACTACAAATATCCTGGATCTCTTCAGGGTGAGTATAGTGGCCAAGCCTGCAATTCAAAATCAACAAAAGGTGGAGTGCAGTTTTAATATGCAGCACATAATAAAAAAAAGGTATTTGCAGAAGAAAGGTATTTGTACCCAGCATATGACTTGAATGTGACGTCGAATCCATTGGAAGACAATGCTTTTGAAGACTTCTCTCCGAAATTGTATTGAACAACATCGTCAGCTGCAATTAGAAAGTACCTAATTAATAATTTCTAACAAAGAAGCTACAAGGAAGTATTGAATATTTTGGCGTATATAACTCTCAAATCTCAAATCTTGATAGTTCTAGATGATATGCTCCAAACTGTTACCTCTTCTTGCAATCAGAATTAGTCAAGAGAGCTTTTTTTTCTTGAAAGGAGTCAAGAGAGCTTGAAGAAACTAAACTAAATCTTACTTAAGGAAGTTTGAAGTAGTAGTTAATGTACCTTTTCCGTGACAAAGTAATATGGGTAAGGATGCAGCACGACTTGCAGCCTCATTGACAGCTAACTTGCTGCTCAAGCTCCTATGAAATAGTTCAAAACAAAGGTTACTCTCAGAAATAAGAACTTTTTTCAAAAAATGTGTGAACTGTGAATTTACAAGAAGCCAAACTTAGCACAAGGAAGCCAGCCACTTAGCCCAACAATTGCATTCAAATTGACTGGGAACTCATTTCCATTAGCATACTTTCGGGTAACATGGCACAAAGCAGCATGAAAAGCAGTTGCTGCACCCATACTGAAGCCACCAACAGCAAGTTTAACTGCATCATCAAGCACCATAACAATTAAAATTGCACTGCAAACACTCATGTTACTTTCAAGTAAAAAGCACAACTAACAAGGATCAAGACATTTCAATACAAAAATAAAAGCTATAAAATGATGGAGCAAAAGGAAATTTCTCAGTTTAATTTTCAGGCAGAGGGATAAAAAAGGAAAAAATGGTCTTCATAGAAAAAAGCATTATAATAAAAAAAAAAATCTCAAAAAGTATAATCCCTATCATTGCAAAAACTTTACACTCAAGTTTCTCATACAATATTCTCTTAAAGGTTGTTGAAACTCATATTAAACCACACTGGCTCCTGATATAGATGGGAGAACCCTTGTTAAGCTTTCCAATCTCTAGTAGGTAAATAATAGTAATTCATATCACATTCCATGGTCAAAACTGAAGAAAATGTCTATTTGTTGTCATAGAACACTAACATAAAGGTGAACATGTTGGTTAGAAAAGGGAATTCTATGGTTCTGAAAACGATTCTCATATAGCAAATGTGCATTGACAAAAAAAATGTAGATTAAGTCACGAACCTCTCTGTTGTAGATCCGGGTCCCTTTCAAGATCATCAAAGCTGCTACCAAGGAGATTCTAATTTCAGGCTATCATTAATGAACTGTTGAGGATTCAATCCTAGATTTTCATCAAAATATCTTTTATTATTTTTCAGTAGTTATTAATTTTATGCTTTGACTTAGACTTTGGTTTTATTAATGGAACTTCATATTTTATTTATGTCTGCAATTTTGATGCCTAGAGTGGAAAATTATTGAGTCAGTACAGAAGTCCAACCTACTGAAAAGGGGTTGAAGATGGTGCACGAAACAGGCGCATGGGCTAGGGAGTTCAAATCCACTTATGAAGCCGCAACAACTGATCCACGAGGCCCATACACTTGCAGTTAAAAGTCCAGGGAAGTAGGAGTGGAAAGTGGATTTATTAACTGAAGGTTCGGAAAAGGCCGGTCAAACACGTTTGAAAGCTTCTATAACTCATTTTCAGTTAAATCCCTCAACTTAAAAATAAGTCACATGCGTATCAGTATTGTTTAAAATTTATTCTGTCCCACTTTAATTATTTTAGTATTATTTTTAATTCAACTTTTTTATCCTATAAATATGTGTCAAAGCATCAATAAAATCCAAATCAATTCATTCAGAGAAACTTAGACTCTCAGTCTTTTCTTTGCTTTCAAATCTTTCAAATTTGGGAAAATACAGAGAATTTGTCGTTGCTAATTACAATCTAAGCAACTTTAATTTGCATTCTAGGAAACCTTATATATATATAAGGACAGTAAGTTTACACTGGACCAACTTAACAAAGATAGTCTCACTGTCTCATTTGAGAATTTGTGTTAATTTTATCAACAAAATTCTATCCTATTCTCCTTATTCCAAATAGAATTTTATCAGTCTGATTTGATATCCACACGCCAAAATTAAATAAACTCCATTCAATTATCAATGCCCAAAATAATCCCTCAAAAGTCCTTCCATTCGTCATCACCCAAGTCACACCACCTCTTTGAATCACCATCAAAGATTCAAACTTTATCAATTAATCAACATTCACACCTCAATGTAACCCCCATATTTCCATTTTCCACCATTGAAACCCAAAAACCTCCACCTTTACATTTAATAACCGCTAAATACTAAATTCCCCTATTAGTCACACCCGGTCCTACATCACTCTCTCTAGAACATAAAGAAACTTGAAACATACCAAAACTAGTAAAAACAATCAATACTGACAAATAACAAATTGGATAAAATTTGACTATAGCTTCAGAAAACAAATAACAAATGGCCAGAGAAAAGTTGGCTAGAGATATATATAATGTAAAAACATTATGATTATAATTTGATAAGATGAGTTGTTAACGATAGTTAGACTAGTGGTAACGAAGATCCAGCTACCTAATGTTAATCTACCAAGCTCTATTCTTCTCACTTCCTTTTTCTTTTTGCACTCTTTCCCATTTGTCAAGCTACATCTCTCCTACATAGAACAAGTGCTTTACCATAATTGGTGTTTTCAACATCAAAATGTCATAACTTCCATGAAAAATCCATTTCAGCCAAAAGTAGGTTAGGATTAGTGTTTTGTATTTCCAGATTCAAACCATGGCAAGCCAGCAGCATGCAACCCCCCCCCCCCCCCCCCCCCCCCCCAAAACACAAACACAATGAGAAAAAAGCCATTGAAAGTAATAGGTGAAAGTTGTATCCGTCTGCCATTCTCTTCCATAATTATTATTTAACCCAATGTTGAGTTGCAAAATCGCCAAACTAAGGAACTAAGAAGTCACGATTTATGTTCCCGTTTCTAATTCTGAAGATTGCATGCAAGTAACTGCATTAGAAATATCAACTGGGATGCAACTATACCATCACTAAACAACCCCCAGCTCCATGTGTTCACAGATCAGCTGAACAGATTCAACAGGATGTCAAGTAATCTTAGCAAGAATACAGGAATAGGCACATTAATGTGCTCCAAAATCTGATCGGTCAACCCAATATGATTAATCACAAATGGCTTTTAGGATCCCACAGAAGCAACTTTGTAGAAAAGCGATAACAATACTTCGCATTTGTACAGTCAAAGTACAAGTTCCTCTAGTAAATGACATACAGGCTTCCAATTGTGTAAGAAACCTTTAATCTCTGAAAATACTTGAAGACACAACTGACAAACATACAACATGAGAGTGGAACTTACTGTCAGTAGGCTCAGTTGACAACAAATTTACCACATGAGCCACAGTTGCATCCAGTCCCTCTTCGTCATCTGGAGCCTCTTCCGATATGTCTTGTACATCAAACCCTGAATTAATTTGAATTGCAACCAAATATGTCAGCTTTGCAAAACTGCAAAATTTCAGTTGTTCATAACAGCCAATTAGCAATTTAATATCACATCAAACTGCATAAAATACAAAAGGACAAATACAAGAGTATGTAATAAGCCTCTAAGCAACTAAACAAAGTAAATACTTGTTCTACTTGTTTCATCACTACTATTCTAGGAACAAACAGGCCAAAAATCAGATAGAAATATAGGACCAGCTGACCAGATAAGTCATTTAAAGAATTTAGCCAAATTCAATGTAAAGAAATTAGCCAAATTCTATGATAGCAAATCTAATTTATGCATCTCATCATCACAAGAGAATAGATTCAAACTTGATAGGATTTAAAAGTAGTTATTACAAATTCAGTTCTATGGACCAGTAGGCAGCACATCCTCAACATGATAGTCAGTAATTCAATTAACAAAATGAACATGTTCAATAAGTGATATTTCAAGTTCATTTAAACATGCTGCGTACTAAGACTAATAAGTATGCAGTACCTTGTGACTATAAAACATTATTTGAGAATATTCCACGCAAATTTTTTATCATTCACAGCCTTCAGGTATATCAACATATGCACATTAAAATAATTCACACCAAAGATTTGATAAACACTAAACCGACCCATATTCATCTCTATCTCAAAGGTGTTTCAAACATATAAAATCCTTTCTGATTTCAAATAGCACCACTAAAAGCTTGAGAGCTATTGCAATTTAATAAAAACTAAGAAAAATCAGGGTGATCAAACTCACAAGCATTGGACGGAAAGCCGCCAAATAAACTAATAGGTCGGGATGGAGCAGTTGGGCAAATCCATTTGATCTGTAATTCAAAAATTAACCACAGAAATACACCCATCAAGACATTAGAATAGCATGAGTTCACACAAAATTATTGTTGAAATTAAGATTCTCACATTAGGCAAAGGAATGGTCTCCAAAATTTGTGACCAGCTGCCAAAAGAAACATACAAGAAAGTTAGACAAGTTCTCATCATCTAAAACATATAATATACCCACATACTCATTACTTTCTTAGACCATGTAACCACACTCAGGGACATGATAACTAAACCACGCATCAAGAAGTAAGAAAAGATAAATGTCATCTAATATTGTCATTACTGTCTTCGCATCTTCGACCAGGTATAAATAGGTGAAAGCATCAAAATGGGTGGACAATAAAGCAATCAGCACAGAGAAAAGAGAGAACAAAAGACGTTTCAAAGAAAAGGAATGTACTATTATGAACAAAAGGATATCAATACATGCAACACATTTACCTTCCACCATTATCACCAAGACCATGTAACCACACTACAGTTGCCTGATGCTTGCCTTTGGGCCTAATTACATAAGTCCGTCCAAACTCATAAACCTTTCTTGCAGCATTACCACCTAACAATAGAACAAAAAATTCAGAAGATACCTATGGTGCTATGAAAATCTAGGAGAAACATGAATATTTAACGTTTAGTTTCATCCAAAAAATAAAGTTCTAATCTCAATTGCATGTAGCTTGATTGCTCACTATGACTTAACATACGGTAGTGGGCTAGTAGCAGAATGAAACAAAAGGATGATGCAAAAACACAAAAAACTGTTTTCTAGAGAAAAGACACCACTGCTTCGTAACTCTGACTGTCCTATCACCTATGTTGTACCCATGCCATGAAATTTCATATCCTTAATAGAATAACAGTACTTGGGAGTTGGGTGCTACTTGAAACACCGAAAAACATAGACTAGCTTTTTGAATCAAAGCCAGATATTGATTGCCTACACTTTTAACAAGCCTGAGAAACATAAGACACCAGAACACTGTGAGTCCATCAGATATTTTTTCAATATCTCTTACAACATCTTTGCCAACTTCTCAAGGACAAGGGCTGCCTACAAAAATCCTCAATCACATCCCAACATAATGTGAATTGGAATTAATCAAACAGGCCAAGTGTCCAATCGACCACCCCCACCCTCAACTTCACCCTCATAAAAAAAAGAATGAAAATAAATGTCTACACAGAGTTGTCCTAAAACTTTCTCATTGAATTAGTTGTGTAGTTTAGGAAAGAACAGTATGATATGTATATTGGTAAGGAAAGATTTTATTCGGGGACATATATAGTGGACGCCACCTAGGTCTATAAGGACTCGGGTTTACGTAGGGTTATAAATAAGGAGGTTAATATTATGCCTAGGATGTGTGCCTAAACACCACCCAACCTTGTAGAAGGGGAGGGAAAGCAAAAGATTACAAATTTTGAGGAAATGATGGTTTTCCAGCTTTTTCGTTCATGAAGTTGAGTTATGAGTTTCATACAAATGCAATACAACTAGGACTGTTAAAAAAAACCCGACTCGTTTGACCATACCCGTCAACCAAACGACATACATCATAAATGGTCAATTTTTTTGTAAAAAAATTATGAAGTGCGTGTCGCGTAACCAGCCCGCCTTGACCGGGTCGGGTCGGTGTGGGTCATGGCCGCAATTCATTTTTAGCGGGTACCCGCTGACCCGCTAATATTAAAGGGGGGAAATTTTTTTATTGAGACAGACAATAGAAGTGTTTGGCATTTGGCAATAATCAAATATGCAACATTCTATTTTCCTGAGACAGACAATTGCAAACCCAAGCCGCATTCCATTTTCCTGACTTTGTTTCTTCTTCATTTTTCAGTTTTCACTTTGTTTCTCCTCCATTTTTTCACTTTTTTTTTCCTTCAATTATCTTCACTTTGCTTCTTCATTTCTTTTTTTTTTGTTCTTATTTTTTGTTCTTAGTTTAAATTGTTCTTTTCTAAGAGTAAATGCATTGTTTTTCTTCTTAGTTTAGATTGTTATTTCGTTTTGTTCTTAATTTAGATTCTTAGTTCGGTTTTTTTGTGTGTTTATCGTTTCTAATTTTATTTTTTTAGTCTTGATTTCGTTTTTCTGGTTTGGATTTCTTCATTGTTTTCTTTTTTGTTCTTAGTTTTTTGTGTTTAATTACTGTCGTTTATTGTTTTTTTCAGTTTTGTTCTTGTTTGTTTTGTGTTATCATTTGTATGTTTGTTTTTTCAGTCTTGATTTCTTTTTTTTTGTCTTGATTTCGTTTGTTATTTAGATTCTTATATCGTTTTTTTAGTCTTTATTGTTTTGGTTTTTTTCAGTCTTTTTGTTATTTACATTCCTAAAATTCAACTACATAATCACAAATGAATTTTGCCTAAAAATACCATAAATAAAATCAAGTACCCGGTGTCCCGACCCGACTTAACCACGTACCCAGATAAATTGGGCCGGGACATGGGCAATTAGAAAAGGTACCCGACTTTCTGGTTACCCAAAATGTCGGGTACCCGCTAATGAACACTCCTAAATACAGCCATCTATTAGCAAGAGATTGAGAGGCTTAAAATTGATTTGTACTATTGTGACTCGTATTTATTAGCGTAAATAATTTGCATTTTTAATGATGCCCGCTTGATGGGACTTAACCATGGAAAAAAACCGCAGTTACGGTCGCGGATGCGTATGCGGTGTCGCGGAAAACGGCTATATTGGAGAAATAACGTGAATTACGGCCGATCCGGTGTGATTTTTGAAAAAAAAAATTTTTGAACTTATAACTAAAATTAATATGCAATAATATGCAACTAGCTATTATAATTGCAATATTTGAGATTCTTTTAGTATGTAATTAATTAACTTATTAGTTATTAGTTAATTACTTTGTTTTTCAACTAAAATTATGAGTAACTATAATTTAAGTAATCGTAATAATAAAAGTTAATGGGTATAAATAAAATTTTAACGGGAAGACAAATAACGTTGTAACGGTGAAATATCGTTATAACGGTAAAATAACAGGCGTTACACGTTATATAATAGTCAAAGCGGCGTTTTGACCATGAAATTTCATGCATCGTTATATAACGAGATTTAACGTCGCGACAACTTTCAATCAGGTAATATAACGGGTGTTACATAACGTAATGGGGGAGTTTTTATTCAATGGGCTTAACCATGTGAAATTGCAAAGTATATATTTTTCTCCACTACATTGTACGTTTGTTGACTGTATATTCTCCAACAAGTGATAGGAAACAATAAGCAAGAAAAAGATCCTATCAAGTCAATTGGAAGTGAATATTTTGTTAGATCACACAAAATAATTTGACGTACATAATTAGATGAATACCTCTTTGGACAACGCACGTAAATTTCAAGTAGCTTATTAGATGAACACATACCATTGAAAAAAAGACATGAAAAAGATAAAAGTTGTGCAACTAGTCATGTAGCAATTCACATGAAGTTTATGTTTATGGAAATTCAATTGGGATACATACAGGATAAGAAGATAAAGGCAACTTGTAAAAAAAAAAAAGATTAGTAAACGTAGTTGTTTGGGCAAACTATGACTTTAGCATGAATTATTAGTAATAATGTTAGTTAACGCTAGTTAACAAAATATAGTTAGCAAAAATAACAAATGTTATGAGGGTGTAATAGACAATAGAGAATAATGTTATTTAACGCTAGTTAACAAAATATTGTTTGCAAAAAATTAAATTTTATAAAGGTGTAATAGACAATAGAAATGCAAGAATATTTGTTGCTTTAAAGATACAAAGATGGAAGTTGTTGAGATTTTGGAGTGAAGATATCATGAATTGGTAGGAAGGGGTAACATGGGAATTTAGTAATAAATAATATTTTAGTAATTAGTTAGTTGAGGGAATAAAATGTAGGGATAAGTAGTATAAATACAGGGGAAGGGGAGGGAATTAGTCATTCAAGAAGTGTAATAGTTTTAGTGGAGTGTAATACTCTTTAGGAGAGAACAAGCTTCCCAAATGCTTGTATACTATCCTTTGTGATCGTTCTTTGTTTAGAATTGTTCTTCTTTATACAATAACATTTTTACATGCAAATCGATACATTTATATAGAATTTTCTGTTCAATCTTTAGTGAATTCATCTTATGGCCTGTCTAATCCAGAACAATTGGTATCAGAGCCATTCGATTTTTGGTTATTGGTCACACAACGGAGGTCAAGGGCTACCATATCTTGCTTCTGATGGCGTTCTTGAGTCCAAGAACAATGACTGTCGAGGTCGAAGTATTCATGGAGTTCAACAATGTCAACACACTGCCATAAAAAAGATATCGAATCATATGGAGGAGTTGGTTGCACAAATAGACAAAACAATTGAAAGGTATTCTCTGGATATGAAAGAAATTTTTAGACAATTTAACAATAATTTGGAAAAGATTAGAAACAAGATTTCAGAGAATAAGAAAAAGTCAAATGATCTTTAGAAGACTTTATTCATTAAAATGAATAAGAAATGTGTGCAGGCAAAAATCAGTGAAAACGTGGACAGTTAATGTGAAGAGGATGCAGAGACTACTCCAAATGGTCAAGAAAATGTCGAACCAGAGGCGATTAAGGCTGTACAGGAGGAGATGAGCGCGATTTCTGAAATTTTGAAGAAAAAGACAACCAGAAAATAGAATTTCAGAAAAAAAAAAACTCAAAGTCGGCGAAATATTTTGAAGTTTATCGCCGTTCTTGCAAAGAAGACGAAGCTAAGGCATCTTGTTCCTATTTTGGCAGCAAAATCCAAGTGAAAAGAGTTTTTAGGTCCGAAAGTAAGAAACAAAGGATAAAGAGGAAACATGAAAGAAATAAAAAAAAAAGGCTACTTACCAGATGGTTGTTCGTGAAGCATCTATTCTATGAGAAACTTAGGGGAGAGGCAATTTTGACAATGGTGCGCAGGCTAGGGTCGAGAAGATCTTGAAACCGAGGAAGAAGAAACACTATTGACTTCATAAACAGCGGAACCGGTGCGGACCAGACAGCGTCAAAGTTTGCCGGAAAACGTAGTGTACTTCGGCGTTTTTCGCCGGTTTTGAGAATGGTGGGTCTGGAGGTGGCCCTGGTCTGTCGTGGTGGCTGATTTGGTTGGGTGGCGGTGCAGATGGTGTTATTACTGTCGGTCGGCGGCATGGTGATGAACAAATTCGTGATAAGGAAGTTTCCAGATGGGCTTAGGAGGAGTACATCAACATATATGCATGCAACATATAATAAATAAAATTAAGGGCAAGATGGGAAAGAAGATAAATTTTTGGGTGATGCAAGGCAGTGATATCAGCAGGGTGTCATGCTGACATGAGCAGAGCTTCTTGTACACAGAATACCATTTTCTGGCCCAAGAAAATCAGTTCAAGCTACCATTCTTGCATACAAGCTGATTTCCAATTTAATTTTCACCCACCTTGAGGACAAGGTGGATTTTTTTGGGGCCGGTAATGTCATGAATTGGTAGGAAGGGGTGATATGGAAATTTAGTAATAAATAATATTTTAGTAATTAGTTAGTTGAGGGAATAAAATGTAGGGATAAGTAGTATAAATACAGGAGAAGGGGAGGGAATTAGTCATTCAAGAAGTGTAACAGTTTTAGTGGACTGTAATACTCTTTAGGAGAGAACAAGCTTCTCGAATGCTTGTATACTATCCTTTGTAATCGTTCTTTGTTTACAATTGTTCTTCGTTATACAATCTCATTTTTACATACAAATCGATACATTTATATACAATTTTCTGTTCAATCTTTAGTGAATTCATCTCATTGCCTACCCAATCCATAACAATTTGTTTGCTATCAACTAATAATTTGGACTAAAACAATACAATAGAAATTGAAATGACAAAATGACAAAAGAGAAATTATACTATCAAATCGATGATTAAAGAACGATTATAAAGTAACAAACGATGAATCAAGCGATTCGAGAAGCTTGATCCTAAAATGAGTAAATCCCATCCATTAAGTGCGTAATAATATTCATGATTCTAATGATTCCCTAATTCCTCTTATATAGTAAAGCTACCACTTAAAACTAACTTATTCCCCAAGTTACTCCTAATATGGCAATTACTATTTCACCCCTCCGTAAGCCCAATAACAGGTCATTGCAATACCGACCGCCTGAAGTTCCACTTTGCCCTCAAGGTGGATAGAAATTTGCTTGGCCTTCCACCATAAATAAGAAAAATTCCTTCTGAAAATGATTCATGAAAATCGGTATGTGAACTTGAAAAGTAAAGTAGTCAAAAATAAAAGATGGAAGGAAAGTATTTTGGAATGGGCTTGAATCCTCAAAGTTTCTTGGGCTCCATTTAAAAAAAACCAACGGTTCCCAAACCAGACATCTGCCCTGCTGACATCATTATGGATGACGTCATCAGTGACGTCACCTTCTGAAAACCCTAATCTCATCTCTTCCTTCCTATTTTCTCATCCTTTCCCTCTCAACCACAAACACACTAACAATCTGATTTCCATCTCTGCACTCCTGCTCAGATCGCCACTGCCAGTACTGCTGGCCAACATTTAGAAAATTTCGAAGATCTCTTCCTCCGCCCAGCCAGTCACCGCCCTCCTTTCCCTTTCTCCTCATTTCTTCTTCCCTCACATATCCGAAAAATCCTAACTCAAAAATCATCTCAGTCTCTAGTCTCATGCCGTCGGCAGCCTCACCGTCCCTCTCAGCCTTGCTTCTCCCACCAGAAAGTCTACAGAAATTTTCGGCGACAATGTTCATCGCCCAAGCGACGCCTCCTCTTACCTCTCTTCGCATTTCTTCTTTTCCAATGAACCCTAGAACTACTTTACCCTTGCTCACCGGGTTTGCACTCCCTACTGCCGCGTCTGCCGCCGCCATCTTCTTCAATTAGCCTCTACCATTATGTCGGCAGCTTTTCTTTGAAATCATTTTCTCCTCTCGTTTTCTCTTTCATCTCAGTGGGTTATTTTCCTCTTTTGTTTCTCACTGGTAACGTTTACCACCGCCGACCACCTGGACCACCACCAGAACCACTACACACGACTCACATTCTCTTTCTCTCCTTCAATACCACATTCACTTCCACCGCCCTTTTCACCTACTCCGGCCTTAACGAAATCCGACCCACTGTTCTTTTTCTTTCTCACTTTTTTCTTTTTGATGTTCTTCTTCATTGATCCTCTTTTTCGTGTGTATAGTGGCTTCAACCACCCAGACCCACTTCTTGTTCGAACCTTCATCTTTTTTTGTTCTTATTTTCTCTTCTTTGTTGTTTTTCTTTTTGATGCTTCTCAATGGTGTTGCTCTTTTCTCCATGGTTAACTTGTTCCTGATTTTTTTTCTCTTTTCTTTTCTATGTACCTTCATTTCTTCATTGTACTTTATTTGCTCACCAAGATCTGTTAGTTGATCTTCAATCTTTCCTAGATCCCCAACCTCCACTTCATCTGCTTCATGGCTTGCCTCTTCTGTTTTCTCATGGTAAACAATTAGCATTAATTCATCTTTCGTCCCTTGATTGATGAATGAACATTGAATACTCCTTGTGAATACAATCATGTACTGAAAGTTCGGTTTCCTTTAATTGTTCATCACAAAACTCACACACCCCCTTTCCCCATTTTTCATAAATCTCCTTTGTAGAAGTTGGTGTGAATGAGTGAATGACATTTTCTTGGACAGCCTTCTTGCAGATCTCTGAGGGTAAAAATTATGTCCCAAAGCCCCCAAAATATTCATCAAGATCAGTTATCTTTGTATTTTCTGGACTTGTGACTCTCCGGCGGGTTTCCGGTCTCCGAAATCGTACCGCTCTGATACCATGTTTGCTATGAACTAATAATTTGGACTAAAACAATACAATAGAAATTGAAATGGTAAAATGAAAAAAGAGAAATTATACTATCAAATTGATGATTAAAGAACGATTACAAAGTAACGAAAGATAGATCAAGCAATTCGAGAAGCTTCAGATATCCTAAAATGAGTAAAACCCATCCATTAAGTGTTTAACAATATTCATGATTCTAATGACTCCCTAATTCCTCTTATTTATAGTAAAGTTACCACTTGAAACTAACTTATTCCCCAAGTTACTCCTAATATGGCAATAACTATTTTACCCCTCCGTAAGCCCAATAACAGGTCATTGCAGAAGATTACAATGAAAATTTTAATATGGTAGGCAGTAGGCATTACAAATTAATTTTCATAGATGTAGAAGACATAGATGTGCAAAGCAAATCAATAATCATATGGTATGAGGGAAAGTTAGGATGATTACCATGAATCATTTTGGGGTAATTTTGGAATCCCAATTTAGTTAAGAAGGGAAAGATTTTATGTGATGTCCTACATCGTGGAAGTTTTCTAAATCTACTAGGACAAGATAGAGAAGCTATAATCAATGTAAAGACTATAAAGGGCATTTCACGACACTATTAAACTTGAAGAGGGGGAGAGGTTTTAGAAAATTATAAATTTCCCTTAGAATAAAAGTTTTTAAGCTTTTCCATTGCTATAAAATTAGGTTTAGGTGACAAAGTGAATCAGTGAAGACATACACTCATGCATTAGCTGCAAGAGATGCAAGAGTGCCCACCACTACATAGTTCATATCTATCAACAATATGTGGATGTCAATAAAGATAATTTAAAAGTCGTGAGCAAGGTAGAACTTAAATAAAGATCGAAATTAATATCTCGTTAATTGCACTTCTCGATCCAGTGGTGGCGTTCTATACTCACACAAAACAAAATTGGCAAAGTTAATTGCACTGAAAATAGACTATTGATACTTGAGTAGTACCCACTATCCACATTAATATCCCAAAATTATTAATTTTCTCAATTCATCCTATGTTCCAATTTATGGGCATTCTCAAAATCTTGCTAGCAAATCAATCACTTGCACATACTTAACTTTTCGAACAACATTCAATCCCATTATTCCAAATTTCAACCATTCTCAAAAACTTGCGAGTAAATCAATCCCTAGCACAGACTTAACTTTTCAAAAAATATTCGATCCGATTGCCCCAATGTCAACCAATGATTTTACTATAATTCACCATAATCAAAAATCAACGAGCTATAAATCTTTTAATCCATCAGTAGTGAGCCCAAAATTCAATAATCTGGTAAAATATCATTTAGAGGTTTTACTACTTTAGTTTAATACACTACGAATCACGCCAAAATCCATAATTCAACCTCTAGGCCTCCTAACCTCAAAAAACCAAAATTAGAAAACCTCACTGTTACAATACGTCCATAATGAAATGCTTCTAAAACATCCAGCATGAACAAACAAAGTAAACAAATCAACAGTACTTCTACATGTTAGATTGTGGAGTATGATAGAGAAATTGTGCAAAATCAAAATTTCACAGGTATCACTGTATCAATATAACAGTTAAGGATATAAATGTGCAAACTAACCGGCAGAAACTGAAGGACCAGTAAAGCTCATACTTGCAATATCGCGTAAGGTCTGCAACAAAAGCAAAAAATTAAATCAAAACTCCAAAAACAGGCAAATATTCACATGATTAAGCAATAATTTAACAGAAAATTAAAAGCAAATGCAACAATCTTATGAATCAATTGTTGAATTAATCATGAAAATGGCAATGAATTATTCGAAAATTATAAAATGTAAAATCAAAATCTAATTAAATGCCTTATCTATCTAGATTAAATAAAATTTTCACAAAATGAGATCGAAAAATGACAATATGGACACGAGAAAATGAGAACGTGGAAATAATCGAACCAGCAAAAGAATTTGTACATATTAGGGTTTGAAAAGGGAGAAAATGAACCTGGGGAAAGGAAGGATGAAGAAGGTTGGAGCGCAAAATGTACGAGAGGGAATGGGTTTTCTCTCTCCTCTTGGTTTGATTCACAAATCACAATTTTGAAGAGTCCCCAAGTTTCGAGCGTGTCATTCGTTCGTGAGTGTTCTTGTCTTTTTATAACGTTCATTTTTCAGATTTTACTCGATGCTTAACGACCACTTATATTCAAACTGTTAACATGTGTTCCTGACTTCCGACGTGAACCTACCAAGTTACCAACAGAACCAACATTATCCGAATCGAACAGTCGACAATTAACTAGTTTATTGCATCGATATTATTCAAACTAAAGTTGCCACCAAACCGGTTGATAACCGAATAATAGAAAATAAATTCGAACCACAACCGATTTTTATAACCATCATATAACTATTAACTAAGATTACCTGAAGCTAATAATCACCAATCTAAATTATGCACGAAACGAACTCGTTTCGGATAAAACCGACTTAACCCAAATCGATTTTTAATTGAGTTTTTACAAACCTAAACCGATTTTTAACCGAACTGTTGAAAATCCAAACCTATTTTTGATTAAAAACATGTCATAACTCTAGGAATTTTATGATTATTATTAGTTTATTAAATTAAGGGAAATTTGCAAAGAAACACCTTTTAAAACCCCTTTTTTGTAAAGAAACACCTTTTATAATTTTTTTTGTAAAAAAACACCTTTTAAGAGACTGTTTTTTAAAAAAAACACCTTAAATCAGTTTCCGGTGACTTTTGTCAACTTTCCGGCGTTGACTATGCCATTTGTAAACTTTCCGGCGTTGACTTTTGCTTTTCTTTTTATTTTTAATTTTATTTTTATTTTTATTATTAATATTATTTTTTTTTAAATTTTTATTTTTATTATTAATTAAAAAAAATAAAAAAATAAATAATAATAATAATAATAATAATAATAATAATAATAATAATAATAAAATTAATAATTTAAAAAAAAATTTATTATTTTTTTTATTATTATTTTATTATTTTTCCTTTTGTTTTTATTTTTATTTTATTTTTAGTTTTTATTATTATTATTTTTTTTATTTTTGTTATTATTATTATTATTATTATTATTATTATTATTATTATTATTTTTTAAATTTTTTTTAAAATAATAATAAAAATTAAAATTAAAAAAATTAATATTAATGATAAAAAAAATAAAAATAAAAACAAAAATAAAAATAAAAATTTTTTTTTAAAAATAATAATAATAATAATAAAAAGTATAAAAAATATAAAATAACAATAATAATAATAATAAAAAAAAAAAAATAATAATAATAATAATAAAATTAAAATTTTAAAAATAATAATAATAATAATAATAATAATTAAAAATAAAATAAAAATAAAAACAAAAGGAAAAATAAAAAAATAATAAAAAAAATTTTAAAAATTTTTTAAAAATTATTAATTTTTTTATTTTTGTTTTTATTATTATTATTATTATTATTATTATTATTATTATTATTATTATTTATTTTTTTTAATTTTTTTAAATAATAATAAAAATAAAAATTTTTAAAAAAAATAATAATAAAAATAAAAATAAAAATAAAATAAAAGTCAACGCCGGAAAGTTGACAAATGGCATAGTCAACGCCGGAAAGTTGACAAAAGTCACCGGAAACTGATTTAAGGTGTTTTTTCTTAAAAAAAGTCTCTTAAAAGGTGTTTTTGTACAAAAAAAATTATAAAAGGTGTTTCTTTACAAAAAAGGGGTTTTAAAAGGTGTTTCTTTACAAATTTCCCTTAAATTAATATGAATTTATCAAATAGTTTAAGCAATTTTATAGCTAATTTGATTCATCAAATGATCAATGTTTGAAAACTATATGTTGAAACTAATTTCCATCATCATCATCTATTCACTGTATACCGCTAATAGGGACTATGAGCAGGGTCTGGAGAGAAAAGGAAGACAACAACCCTTACCCATAAAAGAGGATGCGGCCAAAGAGTCCTTCAACTCAAATTTGATTCTTCAAAGAAAAACTTCTTACATTTACTTGTCGGCTTGCACCATAAGTTTGACCGACCTATAACAATAATTAACAAATAAATATACACAAAAAAAAACTAACCATATAAATGTAGGAAAAGTAAGAAATAAGTAAAAACGAGTCAAAGAGCAATATATGAAAAGTAAGGAACAAGAGCATCAATAGATAAAGGGAAAGTCTCAGTAATCTAAGATATAAGGTACCTCCAACTACCTCAGTCTCTGGTCAGGAAATTGTGTAATTCATGCAAGTCCCTTTTTATTCGTTCCCCCCGTGTTCTCCTAGGTCTTCCTCAACTTCTCTTACCCTCCACTATGATGTTTTCGATCCTTCTCACGGGACATCATATGTCTTTCTCTTCACATGCACAAACTATCTCAACCTATTTTCAAGCATCTTTGCGGAAAAAGAAACAATCTCTAACTTCTCTCTAAACTTTTGGTTCCTTATTCTATCTGCCATTGTATGATCGCACATCCACCTTAGCATACGCATTTCTGTAACTTTCATCTTATGTTCAAACGTCTTCTTTACTGGCCAACATTCTGTCCTATACAACATAGCAAACCTAATACAAACTCGATAAATTACCTTAATTTTAATCTACTAGGAAACTTCCTATCACATAGCACCTTAGTGGTTGCTCACCACTTGAGCCAACCTGCTTGTATACGATTAGTAACAGCTCTGTCAATTTTCCCTTGACTCTGAATCACCGATCCTAAATACCTGAACTTAGTTGTACATGCAACAACTTCTCCACCTATAGTCACCTCCGACTCACATATCGGCTCTATCCCTAAATACCTGAACTTAGTCGTACATGCAAAAATAATGTGAATGAAAACAAAATTATTACAATATTTGAGAGCATGAATAAAACGGTGAATTAAACATCAAAATGGTGAATTAAACATTTGAGAGCATAAAAATAGTTTAGGGCAAATTATAAAGACAACAACCAACACTTAATAAGGGTAGAAACGTCAAAAGGGTGAATTAAACGGAAATTGACAAGAATTAAACGGAAAATACTACGACAGTTAGATAAGGCATAAACTGGATACTACCATATGAAAAAATCTTATAAAAATATTACAACTAACTCTTTATGAAAGTTTGATGCTACCACGTCAAATTTGCCATAAAAGTACCTGTTAACAAAGATATTCTAAATTGTGAAGCAATCCATTCAGGTAGCTTGCGCCCTACATTTTAGAAATAAATGTTAACCACTTTATTTTTTCTTTTAGAATAAGATGTATCAAGCTGACAAGTAGCAATTATAACACATTGTACTAAAATACTAGCATATGAATTTACGAGTATAACATATTTAAAAATATAAATTTAAAAAATAATACAAGTATAGATTATTGTGATTAAATTTTCGAATGCATGACTTTTTCAAAGAAAAATTTAAATATTGATTTTTTTTTAAAGTTATTTATTGAATACATCAGTTCTTCATCCAATTAAATATATCAAATTCTAAGTTAGTTATAGAGAATTACTATAATAAATTGTACTCCATGCTATACGTAATTCAGCTCTAATTTTTAAAGATAATCAAATTCTAAATTAGGTAAATATTGTCATGTAATCAATTATTATCTACTAAAATAATTTCATTTGTCATGCTTCCTTAGAGTATGACACGTGGCATTTTTTGACATTTTTATAGTATTGTTTATTCAACTTTAATTTTAAACATAATCAAATTCTAAATTAGGTAAATATTATCATGTAATCAATTATTATCCACTAAAACATCTCAAAAAAAATTATAATCCACTCACATAATTACATTCGTCATGCCTCCTTAGAGTATGATACTTGAAATTTTTAATATTTTTATAGTATTATATATGATATATGATATATGATATAATCCCTCCCCTTGTTTTTGTTTGTCCACTTTAAATTTTTCACTGTAGGAAAGAGATATTTAAATTTGATTTTTGAAATATATATTGAAGATAAGATATATTCATGTGGGTTGTTGTTAGATTCGTTTTGATGCGAAGTTTTTTACTATATAATTTTTACAATTTTTATGATGCATACTTAAAAATAAGGCTCAAAGTTTGCTTTGAAAAGTGTGCAAAAAATAAAGTGGATAAACAAAAAGAAACGAAGAGAGTATGGTTTAGTTCTAATTTTAAAAATAATCAAATTCTAAATTAGCTAAATATTGTCATGTAATCAATTATCATCCACTAACATAATTAGTTGTCCCATTTCTATTTTTGTCAATCTTTTTTTACCTAAATATCCTTAGTTCACACAAGTAATTACGAATATACCCCCATATACCTTACTTACCCAACTACCTTTCACTACTTACCTTTCACTACTTACCCTTTACTACTTACTCTTTTTAATGGACCCCACATCATCCTTAATAACCGTGCCCAAGCAAATAGGACATCTAAATTGGTTCGAAGGGAGTATTTACTCTTTATCTAAGATAAGATCTAATTATAAAAAATTGGTACCTGTTAAATGTCTCATATTTGAAAATAGTCTCATGATGTTGTTTAAAGTCCATGACAATAAAATCTATTATATTTATTCAAATACGAAATTAGTACATGTGTGAATGCACGGTGATAAGATTTTTTAAAAATAAAATAAATAATATTTTAGTTATTAATCAATAATTTATAAATTTTAATCAACATATAACTTTTATAATTCTTAACATATATCCATTGTTAATGTATAATATATCTATATCTATAATTTATAATCTTCTATAACTATTACTAAAGAAGTAACCACCTACCCCATGGCTGCTTCTAAAAGCTTCATTTTCGGCCTAAACATTATCTTTACGCTATTTTACTAATTTACTCATTTACTGATTTACTAATTTACTAATTTACTTATTATTCTAATCAACTAATTAGAATAATACGTTATACATACTGATTAGCAAATAAGTAGATAGATTCTCGTGTAAAATATGGATACTATAAATATTCACTAATATGATTATATTAATATTATTTTATAATATTAATTCATGTAAAATATAAACTTAATCATTAAACCTTTGTATTTGTGATAAATAATATAATGGATATTTCATGATATACCACTGAGTTTCTTCGAAATTCACCATATACCACACAAAATATTTTAATTCACCATATACCATTGAGTTTTTGTCCGTTAGCACAGAATACCATTAATGGCAACTGCCGTTAGTGTGTCTTTTGTGGTAAATTATTAATTCACCATATACCATTAATTTTATGTTTTTTTGCGTCAAACACCATTTTTTGCTTCAAATCTGATGATGCTGATATCCGTATGTATCAAGAAACGGCACACTAAAATTGCATTGGTAACAATAGCTATGCTATAGAAAAAGGCAGATATCTGAAGCTACTATATGAATGTTTCTAACTCATCATAACTCATCAAGGCACACGCAAGTATACATGTTTGTGACATCGCGTGGCTAAAATAGGCTACGTTTACAAGCAAATTCAAAAGAAGACATCACTTCAAGCAGGGAAACCCCAGATAAGTTGGTAGTTTACAAGGAATAAAGATGATTAGAAAAATTTAGTCTCTATGCCTAGCATATGAAACGCAAGTTTCAAGGTGTGCAACCACGGATGAGTTCGTCTACGGATCATGCCTACCCCTCACCAAATTTGAAAAACTAGTTCAGCCCACAAGTCATCAGAGAACATGCAGCATGCCTCTTTAGCCGCAAACTTAAAAGAGCCGTGACAAGCAGCTTTAAAGATTACAATCTTATTATTGATTAAGTTATCTTGATTAAGAATTTAAGATGAAGCATATTGAGAAACGCTGCAACCCTGGGCACATTAAGGATTACGGAACATGTGCTCCTCTGTAAAAATGGGCAGCAAATGTCATGTTTTATCAAGATATGAACCAAGATCAAAGCTCATTCAACTCAATTGCTCGTAAAGCACTCAATTATCCTACAGAGATGCCCTATTATACTAAAAGCCTTATTAAAAAGATAGTAGAAGAAAGGAAAACAACAAAGAAATCAGCCAAAATGGATCACGTTCAACCCCATCACAGACTCGTGTTCCGAAAATTCAACAACTAGGTTTTCAGCTATCGTCAGATTTGACGCAAAAAATTGTATTAAAAAAATAAAATTAATGGTATATGGTGAATTAATAGTTTACCACAAACGGCACACTAACGGCAGTTGCAATTAATGGTATTCTGTGCTAACGGACGAAAACTCAATGGTATATGGTGAATTAAAACATTTTGTGTGGTATATGGTGAATTTCGAAGAAACTCAGTGGTATATCATGAAATATCCGATAATATAATTATCAAAGTGAAGAAATAATTTGTTACATAGTTCTATGTAGGGATGATCATGGGTCCAGGACCCTGTTGGACCCACTCCTTTTTTAAGGGTATGGATCTTATTTTTTGAAACCCATCGAATCCGGATTGGATATGGATCTAAAAAATAATTGGCGGGTCCGGGTTCAGGTTCGAGGGTCTGGAATCGGACCCAATCCTAGACCCGACCTCTAGACCTGGACCCTAGACCCGCCCCACAGACCTGGACTCGGACTCTTATAATTATTAAATTGTCTTACTATTTAGTGAGTATTTTTGTCTATTGTTCTAACTTCTGCTCCCACCTCATACCCTATTTATTATCTACTAGATAGCTACCCGTGCCATTGCATGATTTACCTAATTTATATATATTATAATAAATTCATGCGTACAAATTTTATATGAATCAGGATATATACAATAATATATATATATATATATATATATATATATATATATATATATATATATATATATATATATATATATATATATATATATATATATATATATATATATATATATATATATATATATATATGTATGTATATGTATATATATATATATATATATATATATTTAATTTTCAAGTGTTTGAATCCAATGATACACAGTGTGTGTGTGTGGGGGGGGGGGGGGGGGGGGGGAGGGGAACAAGTGTTTTTTTTCTAATGTTCTTGCTGATTAGAATATTCTATTTTGGAGAGAGAAATTCAATTAAGATTTTTAAGACATATATAGATGATAAACTATATCCATGCGAGATCTCATTAGATTCGTGAAATAGCCCTAATTTTAGCGGCTTAATTAATTATAATTAATTATGTGAATTTGGGGTTATTATATTTTAATTGTTTATTTTATTGGAACTAAGTATAATTTAATATTATATTTAGATATCAATTTTATTATTATTGGGGACAAAATAAATTGTACGACGTATATACGGGTAATTTTATACACCTTATGCTTGTTGAATGGGTAAGAGCTGCCACCTCCACCCCAATACTGACCAAACACACCATTCTTTCCTTCTTCTTATACTTGTGTAATGTAATAACCATTCCCACCATCATTCCATCACTTCTAAACCAAAGTTTAGAAATTTATCTTCTACAAGTGAACAAGCAAACCAAAATTCAGAATTTTATTTTCTCCAAGTAAACAAGCAATCAAATTTTTGAAATCCCACCTTATCCAAGTGAAGAAGCAACTAAATTTTCTGAAATTCCACCTCTTTTCCCTCATAATTTCATGAATCATCAAGAGGATTTGTAGTATCACCTCACAATAGCAACCCCCTATTTCATAGAAAGCTTCTTGAAGTTCAATTTAATCTCTACAGTTTATATGGAGTATGGAGCTTAATGGAAGTCCACCTTGGATTGTTTTAGATGTTGTTGAATTAGAAAAGCCCAAATAGATTTTATCTTCATCATCATCTTCTTTTTCTTTTGTGTTGGAAAGTAAGTTTTAAACTTACTCACCCTTATTTTCTTCTATGTGCATGTTGATGTAAGGGTTAGATAAACCTTTAATTGACATTTATGTGTTTGATTGTTAGGGTAATTAGTAGAATATTGTTAAGGTAATTAGTAGAATCTCTTTGGTGTGGCGATAGAAGTAGCCATTAGAAGTCTTTATCAAGTTAGCTTGTTTTGGAAGATTGGATTTCTGATTTTGTTGTGGTGATTGAATATTGCTCATAGAGATAATCCACAAACTTTGTTAAATTTAAGTACAAATTGAATGTTTCAAAGTGCTTTGAACTTTTTAAGTGTATAAAATGTATTGTTGAAACTTTGATTTTGCGTCAATCAAATGGACACTTTGTTTTTCTGGGTGAAACTGCTGAAAACAAGTTTCTGGATCGAATTTGAAATTCGCGGTTCGCGAGTTTGGTCGCGGCTTGCGAGTCCCTTTGTTAAAGTTTCCGTCTTTTTCAGAAAATTTTATGGAATGAAAAATAGTTTGGTCGCGGCTCGCGAGTAGCTAGCAGTTTTCTACCTCATTTTGAAAAAGCAATATCTTCTTCGTTCGGTTATGTAAACGTTTTCTTATTTTGATATTGTAAATTAAGACTTTAAAGTTCTAGATATATTTAATTGTAAATAACTAAATTTAAGTTAAGCTTGTAAAAAGTTTTCGTTAACTCTGATATTGGTTTGCTATGATCGTCGGATCATAGGTCAGATTCAGTCCAAACATTTGTAATTCTTCCGCTGAGTTAGTGGACAATAATATTATATTGTTTCCGCTGGTTTGGACTGTTTCAAGTCGTCTTAATGTATACTTTTTTATCTTATATTTTTTATAATTTTTTATAATACGTATTTAGAGATATAAAAGCTCGAAAGTTGCTTTGAAAACTGTGAAAAAAGTAAATGGGAAAAACAAAAAAAGAACGGAAGAAGTACATTGTATTTGAATTTCATGGACTCGAACTATTGTTTGTAATAAAGTTTAAGCGTATATGAATGACGCTATGAATATATAATGAGTATTAAATATTTGTAAAATACGTTAATGACTTGCAAAAGGTTCAAATAATCAAATGTGACAAATTAAAGAGTTTATTTAGACCCATTAAGAACCCTAGACCCATTAGATCCGAAGGGTCTGGGTCTGAAAATTTTAGACCCTTACGGTCCGGATCTGACCAGACCCGCTCCAGATCCACCCCATGAGCATCCCTATTTATATTAAAACATATATGTGAATAAATAGGCAAAAAACTCATCAATCAATAAAAAGTTTATCAAATTAATTATCGTTAAGCTATATTGATGAAATCATAAAATCCAATCGTCAATAGTTTTTATTAAATTTTAATTACTACAATTTTAACATGCAATAAAATACTCTACTTGTTATGATAAAATCATTTTTTATGATTTCATCATTGAAATATTATATATTTTCCATCAATATATATAGGAAAATTTACGTAAAATAATCTATCTTTTTTATAATTTTCCTACAATAATCCCACCTATTGATTAACTATGAATAATAATACCAACTTTATGGGGTATTTGTCTAGAGTAAACATAGGTAATCCATTGACCTACTATAGTAGTTAATTCACCAAAAAAGTTAAATTGAAAATTAATGTAAAATTAGAGAAAAATTTTAAAAATTTACATAAAATATTTTTAAATGATAAAAATTATCAGAAATTTTCATTAGCATTTTTAAATATGTTTTTCAACATTTTATTTTAATTGATTTTTTTAAAGAAAATAAAACTTGTTATAGCAGTTCAACGGGTTACCTAAGTTTACTCTAGGAAAATACCCCCTAAAATTGGGATTTTTCATGGTTAATTAATAGGTGAAAAATCATGAAAAGATTAGATATTCTAGGTAATTTTTCCTATATTATATTTTAATTTAATTTAATTTGTAGATTTTTATCATGTATGACTAATAATTAAAAATTTTAAATGAATCATAAAATCTATAAATTGAATATAGCATACTACTATAATATATTTTTTGAGCTTAAGACTTAAGATTGTGTATATGAAAATAGAAGATTAATATTTTATTTTTGTCTTTTTTTAGTTGGATCACTTCAGTTTTGATAATTGTTTAATTAACCAAGTTTTAATTTTGTTTATGATTTGAGATACAAAAAATCATAGGTTTACATAACAAAATATAATGTATTAATAGATCACATATATCTGTAACCAATCAATAAATATTACATGATTTATTGTGTTAATTATTTTAATGTGTTAATTATTTTCTTAAATATAAAGTTAAGTATCAAAAATTTCCATATTAATGATAATAAATAGGCGGAAATAGTAAGAGTGTGACACATGTCTCAAGTTGTTATTAATAAACAATTGAACTATTGAAATTTACTAATATGCATAGTATTCTAATCAACCAATTAGTAAATTAAGACTATCGTATCTTTAAGCTATTATTCTAATTTACTTATTATTCTAATCAACCAATTAGAATAATATGTTATACATTCTGTTTAGGTTATAATTAGAAAATTAGTAAACAATTGAACAATTGGAAGATTGGAAAATTAAATAATTCCTAAAATTAAGTGCCACATCAAAGCAATAGTATTTTTATATTCCTAAAATTAAGACTAACGTACCTATATTACTAATTTACCTATTATTCTAAGATGATTATATCTATGAAAATATAGCCTATTTCGGTTGTATTTATTCCTAAAATACAATAACATTAGTCTTATTCCTAAAATTAAGTGCCATATTAGTTGCAATAGTGCTTTTATATTCCTAAATTGAACATTAAACACTGATTAGTAAATAACTAGTTAAGAAGCGAATGCATTAGAGGAATTTAGTATAGAAACATAAATTAAAAAATTTTTCAAAGAATATTGCAACAAAATAAATACTCTTTTATTTAAGAAACATACGTAAATACCACATATTTTAATAATATAATTACTTTAGATAACAATATAACTTACTAAAATATTTAATCTAATTTAGCTCTTAAATTTCACTAAAAAATAATTTTTGATGATCTTCTAAAATTCAATAAAATAAAATAAACTAACTATTTATGAATGAATTAAAAACAATTGGAAAATTAAATAATTTCTAAAATTAAGTGCCAAATCATAGCAATAGTGTTTTCATATATATATATATATATATATATATATATATATATATATATATATATATATATATATATATATATATATATATATATATATATATATATATATATATATATATATATATATATATATATATATATATATATATATATTTTATATATATATATATTTCTAAAATTAAGACTAATATCCTATATTACTAATTTAGCTATTATTCTAAGATGATTATATATATATATATATATATATATATATATATATATATATATATATATATATATATATATATATATATATATATATATATATATATATATATATATATATATATATATATATATATATATATATATATATATATATATATATATATATATATATATATATATATATATATATATATATATATATATATGAAAACATAGCTTATTTTCAGTTATTGTATCATCATTTTATATACTAAAGCAAAGACCACTTAATGACATGTGTCAGTCTCTAGTAAAAAAAATTTTCGCTCAAATTAGCTTCTCACATACACTTTCTTATATCTTTATTGTAGCTTTCACGACAAGATTACTATACATTAATGCGGGTTATTGTGATAAGTTTGACTATTGATTTTCCCTAATTAAGATTAAGGAGATTTATATACTTATATGCGTTGGAATATTATATGTGCTTTTAGTAAGATTGAAAACAAATTTTCTTTCCTTTATATGCGTTGGAATATTATATGTGCTTTTAGTAAGATTGAAAATAAATTTTCTATTTAAGAAATCTTTATAGTAATACAAATTAGTATGATATTTTCTACCTCTAAATTGAGCATTCCTCTTTATATATACTGCATATTATTAGTCATCATTCTATATACTAAAATGTTTACTAAATAAGGTTGATAAATAACTTTATCGAGTAAGTGGCCAATTGCAAAAATAGTTGTCTTCTATTGCAAAGCAAAGAAAAAAGAGGTCAAACAAAAATAAATAAACTTATTATTATTAAAAATGAAATGGGTAACTCAAAGGCTTACAGCTATTCAAATGAGTTGAGCAGCAAAGTGAAGGTGCATAAAATGTTGTCATTTGTAAGATTATGAATTTCATACACCATTCCTATTTAACAGCATCCAGAAACAAAATTTTGTGTTCAAAAGAAAGGTCCTCCTAGAAAAGAGTAAGGCAAATAAAATAAAATTGTAATTTAATAATTTTGCTATGTTTGAAATTCTTGTTTACATTTATAAATATTACTATGTGCAAATTCATTAAAATATATCAACAATTTAAGTTAATTATATTTCGCCAAGTACTCAGTCATTGAAAATGCGTCATTTAAAATTAAGGGGTCTTTCTTTAGTATATTGTATGATATGACATGATGACTTCATTATCTTTGTCTCACTTGGTTTGTGTACATTTTCAAATATATTAATTAGTATCTTAATGGATCTTATTGTGTATAATTAAAAATTATAAAAATTCAAAATTGATAAATTGCATCAGAACGAATCTAATAAGATCTCAATTGACTATGATTTAATTTATATATTTGGAATGATTCAAATAAAGAGTTTTGAATAATGTCAAAAACTAGATTGGGTAAATGAAGGACGTATGTTTTAAGTATAGTTGAATTGGAATAATTAAAATTGTTAAAAACTAAATATGGTATAGGAGTTTAAGGCATCTTAAGAAGAGGTTTTATTTAGGATAAGTTGAAAATCGGTAAGAAATTGATTTTATTTTTGAATGTCGAAAAAAGAGAGAAACATTGTGTTTTGGGTTCTTCAAAAATATATTTTTCTTATGTTACAAGTACTCTTTATTTTCATTTTGTCTAGTTGTTTGATCTACAAAGCAAAATAAACATGTATACATGCATTTTTCTTGTATATTTACTACATTACATACGTTGGAATATTTATAGTCTATTCAGTTTTTGATAAAACAAATTTTTGTATATCGTGTTTAACACGGGTAATTAACTATTATTACACACATATATTTAACATATAGTGATTATTAAATAGCTTGTGCTTAGCACGAGTAATCAACAATTATGTTCTAATGATGTATAAATATTGTTATTTATTATTCAATTGTCTTTGTTGTGATTTTTTAAAAATTATTATTTATAGTTCTCTTTCTTAAAAATTATTTAATCTATTTATAATCATTATATTATTTATGTATAATAATTTCTAAATGTCTCGTGCTTAACACGGGTATCACCTAGTTTAATTCTAAAATACAATGCAATAACATTACTCTTATTCCTAAAATCAAGTGTGATATTAGTTGCAATAGTGTTTTTATATTCCTAAATTGAACATTAGTCTTATTCCTAAAATTAAGTGTCATATTAGTTGTTTATAGAGGAGTTTTCTCAAACATATAAGGTTAATTTGTATTATTTTTAATCAAAATTGATAGTATGTTGGATTACTTTTCAATTTATTTTTTATTTTACTTATAGTTAGTTATTTTGTTTTGGAAATTACAATCTCTGTAAGGTTATGTTCATATTTATTATATTTGCAATTTATTTTTAATTATTTATACAAATTATTTTATTCGTTATGTAACAAGAAAATTGTACAAAAGTTAAAAAAAAATATTATTTTACGTTTAAAAAAGATTCTTTACATTTAATAAATATGAATAATGAGTAATTATCATTATATTTTAATAAAAATATTCTGTTTTGAAAAAATATTTTTAATATGTTTTGAATGGCACGGGTAATTATCTAGTTACTAGACAATTACATTGTTATAGTTTTTGTAAGAAATATAATAATCTCAGTCTATAAAATTTTATTAAAATTTGAGAATTTTTGTTTGTATATTTAATTGAAAGAAGTTGAAGAAGTTTTATAAATAATTGAAATAATAGAATGATATTTGCAATTGTCGAATATCTTAAATAAATATCATAGTATAAAAACTCAAATATGGATCAACTTGAATAGTACGTAGTATATTGTGAATTTTGGTGAAATTAATAATATACAAATTAAATTAAAAATATTAACGATATTATCATAAAGCACCTATAGTTTTAAAAGTTATCAAACATATTTTATTTTAATAATAATTATTGAATTTATTATGATCCATATAGTACTCTTGTGTTTGTCTCATATTTAAAAAAAAAAAAATTCATATTCAAAACAAATTGTAAGAGACGAAAAAAAGGTAGATTTTAACTAACACTTATTGTACTTTGATTAGATAAATAAACTCGCTTAACTAACTAAAACTCAAATATAAATTCCTACAATAGAGTAGTATAAATCAATCAATTCTCATATTCATTGTCTAATCGTGATTATTATAATAATAATGACGTCAAACACTTTTAATATCATATGAACTAATATTTTAATTTCAGTGGTTTAATTTCTATTCGTTTTTAAACAATTTACATCATCATCAAAAATATAAGTTGATATTACAAATTAAACATAAAAAGAATTTAAAATAAGTTTTTATCAACCAAAAAATTAAAAGAATTAAAAAAAAAACCTCTAAAAATTTAAAATCTTGAAGCATCTTGGAATTATCCGAGGCAATATCAAGCAAAGGTTAACGCCATTTGCAAACACACCACCTCTACACTTTAACCTAAAAAAAAAACATATACGTGAAAATTCACCTGGTCTATATCTATCTTTATCTATATCCATAGTACTTCCTTCGTTCTGAAATACTTGCTATATTTTGTTTTGGCACTATTTATCATTCAAGCTTATTTTGTATATTGTGGCTAATATGTAAGTAAAAATATAGTCAAGTGGGATCTTATTCGAATCGTCTAATCGTATACTTTTATAATATTAACTTTTTTAAATTTTTAGAAGTGCATAAGTCAACATATAAAATGAACAAAATAACACATTGAATTGCGTAAAAAGTCAAATGTAGCAAGTATAATGGAACGGAAGAAGTACATCTATAAGTTTTTAAAGGAAGGAACATGTTAAGGATTGCTCCAATTTACTCTATTTTTAATTTTATATGTCTTATTTTTATTTTAGAATATCATTCTATCGATTATTTTTACTTTTTATATTCTTTTTCTTATTTTTAAATATCTTATTACTTTAACTCACTAAATTTCATTTTTTAGTTTTTGTTGTAAAAGCAAAGTTTTTTTTAAGATGAGACAAAGCACTAGGTTTTATTTTTTTTTTTTTTTTTTTTTTTTTTTTTTTTTAATAGAAAATTAGAGCTTTTCCATTTCTTAACATGCTTGAAAGAAGAAGTTTAGTCCGTAATTGAATGATATGCAAATCTTAAAGAGTCGCCTTCATTTGATTTTCAATAATTAAAATGCTTTCACAAAGATTAACTTAATCCATAATGCGATAATATATCATATAACCAAAACCTAAAGTTGAAGTAAATATGAATCAAAATCAAAGATACTTTGACTAATTGATTTCATTAGTTTAAATCAAAACTAAACCAAGCTAACTTTGAGCAACCGTCTCGTTTATTTATAAGGCCTTAAACTAAAAGATAAAAATGACACTTAAAACTTAATAGCGTAAGTATATAATATAATATTCATTTTGTTTTTTATTATTAATATTTTAACTATTTTATAAAAACACTAATAACTCATATTATTAATTAGTAAAAAATGTAAATTATATCTAAATTTAATTCAACCTTACATAAAACATAGTTTTTAGATTCTAGAAAATTTAAGGCCCTACACGATAGCCTACTTTCCCCTTGCTAGTCGATGATCATGTTTGAGCTACAACTTCTTACTTGTCTTTCATTTGTAATTCCTTAGTTTTTGATCTAAAATGATACTTTTTCTATGCCTCTGATTTTGCATCACTTTTCATTTTAATTTGTTCAACATATTGATTTTGCACAATATCATTTTTGGTAATGATCCCGCTTTCATTCTTTAAATCTCATCCATAAATTAATACTTTCTCTCCATCTTAACCGCTCCCTTTTATCCTTAACTTATTTTTTTTGTCTTATTCTCCTACCCTCTACTAAACTTAGGGCTGAACATGGTTTGGTCTAAACCGTAAACCAAACAGGACCAAACCGTAATTTAAATATTTGGTCTGGTCTACGGTCTAAATGGTCTGGTCCGTTTTTTTTTTTTAAACGGTTTACGGTCCGGTCCCGGTTTTAAAATTTTCAAACCAAACCAGACCGGAAAACCGTATTAAAATCATAGATTAAGGCAAGTGGGCAACTACTCGTGATGGCATCAATAAGCTGATCCATACCCAAATTCTGATCAATAGATGAAGAGACATCATTAATGATCAAATCAAGGATAAAATCCATAACTGCAATTTTCCAAGCAAAGAAATCTAGATCATTCAACAATTCTTTGAATTTCCAGATGTACTCAGACATTTTGGTTCCATGTGTAGTGAAGTTGGTCTAGTTGTGCCTTACAAGCTTCTTCTTGAGAAGCAAGTTCTTCTGCCTCCTCCAAAGAAAGATGATCCCTTCCTTTTATAGCAGCTTCTTCAAGAGGCAATTGTTGCTCTGTGATGAAACCAACCTTCACAAAGTAGCTCCTTTCCAGTTCCTCTAGTGATGCCCTCTGCCCCTCTCCATTTTAACCTCAACAAGATCCTCCAATGCAGTTTCTAGAAATTAAAAATTTAAAAAAAAAAAAAATTTAAAAAAACCGTAGACCAGACCAGACCAGACCGTTCTAGAACGGTCTCGTCTGGTCCGGTCTGGTCTGGTCTGAAAAATTTCCAGACCGGAATTTCTGGTCTGGTCTAATTTTTCTGTCAAACCGGACCAGACCAGACCGTGTTCAGCCCTAAGTCTAAACTTCACCAATTTTACACTTGGTGCAAAATAAAAGGAATAGAGGAAGCATATCTTTTTGCAACATTCCAGTTTTGAAGCTATTTTTACCAAATGAGAATATTAAATATATTTTGATATTTTGACCAGTCATATACTTCCTCTATTCTAAAATACTTGCTACATTATGGCTATTGAAAATATTTATTTTTTAAGCTTATTTTACATATTACGACTAATTCGTGAGATTAAAAATTATAATCAAGTGAGATTTTGTTTAAATCGTCTAATCGAATACTTTTAGAATATTAACATTTTATAATTTTTAAATATACATAGTTCAATATATAAATCATTAAAATAACATATAAAATTGCATAAATTGTCAAAATAACAACTATAATGTAACTAAGAAAGTACTACTCCTTTGTATAAAAAGGATATTTTTTTCTATCCCAAAAGTTACCCAATACAACGGAGACTCGCCCACAATTATAAGAAAAACTAATTTTCAAATTCTAGCAAAATAACCAATTGGAAACGTGATCAAAAGGATCAACTATGTTAATTTGGTTTACAAATTTTTTTAGAATCACGAATTGATATAATAGTCAAAAATCAATTGCGTTCCTCTTGCGTATCCGAAGAAATTTATCCTTACCCAAAATTAAAAAAAAAAATTTAATTAATCATCGTGATTTACAAATCACCACAAAAAGAAAAAAAACATAATAATAAAATAAGTAAGGAATATTCTATATAATAGCAACATAATTTTATGAAACGTCAGTAGTAACAAATCTTTAAAAAAAATTTCAAAAAATAGCATTGTAATATTGTACTTAAAGCTAAAATGACATTAATGAACTAAAAACGTTTAATTGGCCTTTAAGTTGTAAAATATCTTATTTGCCCTTGTCTTCTTTTCTTAGCTACAATAGATTTTATAGTTAAGATTTACTATCAATGGTGTTTTATAAAAGTATATTGCTATCATATAAAATATTCCTAAAAATTTCACAACTTAACGGCCAATTAAACTTTTTTAGCCCATTAATTTTACGGTAGTTTTAATTACAACATTACAATATTATTGAGTGAAATATTTTCTAAGATTTGCTACCATTAACGTTTCATAAAAGTATGTTATTACTGTATATAATATCCCAATAAATAAAACAAAAAAAAAAACAATAAATCACCAAAAATCTCCCTACAAAATTAGGCTACATAATAGTGATTTACTTCTTTAAATAACGGTAAATTAACTAAACTTCCTCATGAGTCCTTTTCTATGTCCACCTAAAATCACAAATCATCAACTTACTGGGAAGCCACTAAAAACGAGCATATGCTCAGTCATTCATGCTGATGCAGTATATCATCATTATTACACAATCTGACAGTTGACTTTTTAGAGAATTCTTTTTACATGATACCATTTGTCATAAATGAATGAATTTCATTACAGATATGATATGATGTCCACCCAAGAATATATGAAAGCACAACTTCTTGCTTCTTAGATAATATGTCCATTAGTATTTCAAAACAGAAAAAAAAAAATTTAAAAATAATTTTTGTATTATATTATGTTTAGATAGTAAATTAAAAAAAAAAAAAGGAAAGGAGGAAAAAGGAAATGAATGAATAAGAACGAAAACTACACCTTATTTGTTTAGAAGCGAAGAAAAGAAAAAAAAAATAGACATGTTTTTGGTTCAAATATTTTCACTTTAAAACAAATTATATTCTTAATAAAATTTGTTTATATTTTCCCTCGTTTATCTATCATTTTTACTATCGAGCAATTCTCCATTTTTTTCAAATCTTTTCTTTTTTTTTATATTTGACCAAATTGGCGCGTGAATCGAACTTCTTAATAGGAGTATTCTCCAATATTGGCAGATCTTTAATTAAGAAGAGGGTCCCTTCAATATCAGATCCATGACTAAACAATGACAATCTGACAGATGGTAACAATCATGGTGTTAATTATGATCCACATGATATTTCAAGTTTGGATTTCCTTTATTCAAAAAATACATCATGCTGTGAACAACTAGGAGAAAAGTAGCTACACTTGCTAAACAGAAATACTTCAAACATGGAGTATATGTTTTATTTTAAATTTATGTCTGAAAAATTCACTCTAATACTCGTAACATTTCATGCAGTTTAATGCTCTATTAATCCTTGATACGTCTAATTATTATATATGATAAAAAAAATTATAAAATCTAATATAAATAATTTTTTAATTGTGACGAATCAAACAAGAGCTCACTTGACTATGTTTTTACATATAGATAGATTAAAAACTAATCACAAATTATGAATGATAAATAGATAGAGCAAATATTTCTAATTGCAAGTAATTTGAAAGAGATAACATACAAAAAAGTTTATTCACATTTGAAATATACTCCAATATGCTACTTAAATTAAAGCATAGAAACCAAATCATACACTCAGATTAAAAAGCACAAGATATAGGATAAGGATAACATTTAAAGAAAATTTACCTTATAGCTGAATCTGAATTTTCTGCACTAAGTATACAACAATGGTTACCGCCCAGTTAAGACTGTACCAGGCTCCAAATGTGATGAACTTGCAGCTGTATGGCAATCTGATAGTACTACCCCTGTAGCCTTAAACCTGTTCTTTCCGGCACCCTTATCTTTGTCGATGGATAACAGATCGACAATGATCATTTCAGTTTCCGGGGGCTCATCTATGCGCAAATGTCCTTCAAGCATATCGACAACTTGAGCCATAGTCGGCCTACGTCTAACTTTCTCTTGAATGCACCATAACGCAATATAGACCAATGTCCTGACCTGTCTCTCGTCAATATGCCTGCCTTCCAATAGTCTTTGATCAACAACTGACATGAGTTTACCTTCTTTCAGTTTTTCTACTACAAGCTTGGGAAAATACTCGTATTTCCTAAGCGATCTATCTTTGCTATCATCAAGCACACGTACACTTCTCCTCCCTCCAATCATCTCGAGTAGAACCATTCCGTAACTGTAAACATCAGACTTTGCAGATATGCCATTTTCCAAAAGCCATTCGGGTGCCAAGTAACCTTTAGTCCCCCGAATGTTGGTGATAATTCTGCTCTCATCTCTTGCCATTAACTTCGCCAGACCAAAATCCGATACGACAGCTCGATAGTTGTCATCAAGCAATATATTCTCAGGCTTCACATCTAGATGCAATATTCTTGACCGGCAATCATGGTGCAAGTAAGATAGAGCCTTAGCTACGTCAATGGCAACACTGTACCTCAAATGCCAAGGAAGACAGCCTCCAGGTCGGTTTCTGCGGTCTCTTCTAGGGAAAATCCAACCGTCTAAGGATCCATTTTGGATGAACTCATAAACAAGAAAGCGTGGGCCTGCAGGTACGATGCAATAACCGTATAGTCTTACCAGGTTGATGTGCTGTACACTTCCAATTGCTGCAACTTCCGACAGAAATTCCTTCTCCCCTCGTTCTTGACTCTCTATCCGCTTCACTGCAACGCAGGTGCCATCACCTAGGATTCCTTTGAAAACACTCCCAGATGCCCCCCGACCAATCAGTGCATTGAAATTATCAGTGGCCAGTTCGAGCTCTTTTTGACGGAATTTTGTAGGAACACCTGCCACTTTTCGCAGGAAACTGCAAGGGACTGAAAGTTCCCTAGACATCACATGTTTCTGCGGCAAGATATCATGAGCTCCACTCTTGGATTGACGTCTGATTAGCCATATAAACACTGAAAAAGTAACTAAAATACAAGCTCCAAAAATACAAAAGAATTGCCAGGTTGGTCCAAGATACAGAGCAGATACTGTAATTAATAAAATGAGAGTTACCACCAGGATCAATGCAAGTATTTTAGATTTCTTATCATCCATTATAACCCGAAAAGCTATTCTAAAATGAAGTTGAAAGGAGAAAGTAATCTTCGTTCCTCTTTCCTCATTTCTTATCAATGACTCTTTCTCCAGCATTCCAGATAATATAATACTCCACAACAAGTATAACAATATTATTCAATTCAATCTTGTCCAAATCAATGACACATTTTCACATCTTATTATATCATCTACTTTGATCCAATCTCCTGATGCAGAATACTAAAACATCCACATTCATTTCCGGTCCTATTATTTTATGCAGATTTTGTTGTTTTCGTGATGAAGGTATTCATCAGCATAAACTTCAAACATGGGAATAACTTGACCAGGTCATGCCACATAGTGCAAGACATGAATGGGTTACTGAAATTTGCGTGTATATGATCTGATACATCTAAAAGTCCAAAACCAATTACCTTACTGGTCCGTTTGGTAATCGATACTAAATGGTGCGAATAAGAATGATTTGTAGCGTAAATATTCATGATGTCTATCATGTAATTTCCACGGTAATGAAAGTTTAATCATAAAAAGTTCTTTTCTTCATAATTTTCCATTACCACCTAATACCATACGTTCAAATGGTAATGTATTGGAAAGAATTTTGAGAAAAAAATGTGAATGTTGAAGCAATATAACAATGACCATCGAACTTGTCAAGAGACATTCATACCAAATTACACTAACTTTTCATTACCATTCTCACCATTTAATATTGATTACCAAACGAGCCGTACTTTTTTATGACAATAAGAGATCTTAAACAAATATAATAAAAAGAATTGTCATCTTTTGCAAAGAGTTGTCATTATGTTAGCAAAAGTAGCCATCACCATCTAAATACCAATGTCAAGATACATAAAAAAAAAAGGGAAAAAAAAATCAGCTGATGTTGCTCACCAATCACCCTTAATGTGATCTATGATTACTAAGGCTCCTCGCGCAGGCTAAGCAAAACCAAAACGCGATATTTTGTATTCTCAAATAATTATAACAATCTCATGTCTTTCTCTAAACTAATAACAATTAGAAAATTTTCAGCAAATTCTTGGAATTCTATATAGTTTTGGCATTACAATTGAAGCTTGTTACGGTTTCTTTTTCATATATTCTAAACTAGAAAGACAATTTTGGTAATCAAAGGACAGTTTATTTCTTTAAATTAATATACATGTTATTTCAAGTATTTTCAGGACTGAATCATCTCTCTTCACATGATAAATATTGTTAAAACGTCAAAACCTTAATCCCAACAACATGGGTTTGGCTAAATAATTTGTTGAAATATTGTTAAAATATTCACCAAGGCAGGCAAGCCAAACACACTTACTAAGCTAAGCGACAAAATTGTTAGTATCAACCCTCAATTGTATGTTGATGATGATGTAGCTGTAGTCAGAGCTGTAGCATAAGAAGATTAAGAAATCTGCAAAGCAGTAGCATTTATCTTATGCCAGCCTTGGGCCTTCTCCATCTTCATTAGCAAAAGATCATGGAGGAACATTTTCGTTTCAGGGGGCTCATCTACAGGCAAACGGCCTTCAAGCATGTTAACCACCTGACCCATATTAGGCCTCATCTTAACCTTCTCTTGAATGCACCACAACGATACGCAGACCAGTCTTCTAACCTCATTTTCATCAATAATTGTTTTTTCTTCCAACAGTCGTTTATCAACCACCTCCATGATCTTCCCTGCTTTCAATTTCTCAAACACAATTTTGGGAAAATATTCCCATGATTTCATATCAGACATCAAGGATTTTCCTTTTCGATCTCCATCAGATGACATAACAACATTCCTCCGGCCTCCAATCAATTCAAGGAGCAACATTCCATAGCTGTAAACATCAGATTTTGTAGAAACTCCTTTCTCTAGGATCCATTCAGGGGCCAAGTACCCCCTAGTCCCTCGTATTCTTGTAACCACCATACTTTCTTCTTTACCCATCAATTTTGCCAGCCCAAAGTCTGAAACAAGTGCTCGATAATTGTCATCAAGAAGTATATTTTCTGGCTTAACATCAAGGTGCAAAATCCTAGACTGACAATCACTATGGAGGTAATTGAGGGCTCTGGCGACATCGATTGAAACCCGGCACCTTTGTTTCCAAGACAAGCAACCCTCTGGCTTCTGGCTTTTGTTGTGTTCCTGAGGAAATATCCAACGATCCAGTGAACCATTTTGGACAAACTCGTAAACAAGACAACGGGGTCCTTTAGGGATGATACAGTAACCATATAAGCGTACAAGGTTCATGTGCTGGACACAACCAATAGCAGCAACTTCAGCTCGGAATTCTTTCTCCCCCCGTTCCTTGTCTTCTATCCGCTTCACAGCAATACAAGTCCCATTCTTCAGCATTCCTCTAAAGACACATGCTGATCCTCCTTTGCCCAAAATCGAGCTGAAATTATTCGTGGCCAGCACAAGTTCTTCATAAGGGAACTTTGTTGGATGCCTTGACTCTTTCTCGAAAGTACAAAATCCCTTGTCCCTTGACACCTTCTCTTGAAGTGTGAAAATACGATATACAATTCCAAAGATCACAATCACAGCTATCCCCAGAATGGTGAAGAAAATCCAGGATGCTTTCAAGAAAAAAGCAGCAATAACGACTATTATTAGAATAGCAGTAAGCAATAAAAAACCACGCAGCCTAATTTCCTGCTCTTGCATGATTTCTTGAAATGCTCTTTCAAGTTTTCATCTGTAAGTCACCATATAGACTATGAATGAAGCAGACACCCAATTTTCCATATCACAAAAAATTGAACCTAGTCTCATTCCTCTTAGGTTCTAAATAAGAACTTTTCCTACCAAGCAAGGGTTAATGAAAGTAGATGCCACTAGATATTCGACTTCATTTTCCACCTCAAATAAATTTAATAGAACTTTTCCTAATTTTGTCCTGTAGCTGTGACAAGCTCATCACAGAATACTTAAACTAGTTTCCTTCTTTAGATGACATTTTTTAGTCTATTATTTTCTAATGTCCAAGATTTTCATAAATTATCCTGATTCTTCCTTCTAAGCATTCTCATTAGCTGCCATGAGTCAAGCAAACATATGATGTCAGATAAAGGTTTGATAATAATTCACATAATATAATGCAGAAGGTACAAAACAAAGTAGTATTGGTCATGCACCATCCTCATTGACTTGCTCAAATATGCAGCCATGTCTCCGATTTAAAAACAATATTTCTCCACTATTTAACAGAACAAATAAAGTATACAGGTAATATGTCAAGGACTCAAGATAGTTAAAATACTCAGGACCTATTTGCCAATTTTTTAATTGAACAAAATAGACCTAGCATGAAGCATCATGATATGCAAACGCTACACAAGATAAGATGTATGGCTTAACATTTAATCATTTGATATTACATGCTATATTTTAGACTGCAGGGGATTCGACTTTTGAGAACTGGCCAAATTCGAACATAGAACTACCGTCAGTAAAAAGATGATTTACAGAGGGTTTTACAAAAACCATTAGAGAAGTCTAACTCTTGAAAGCCCCCAAAATTAATTCTTCAGAGCTCCTGTATTTGGTCAAAGTGTACACATTTTGCTCTTATATAACTATAAATGTAAAAGCATATCAGGTGCATGATCTACCATTCCTCATCAGCTAGTGAGCTACATTCACACAACACAATCAACCAGCCAATAAACTTAAAATGTCGACAAGAAGGGGAATAGCACATTCTAAAAAAATCTAAATAGGACCCGTTAGATCAACTGGTTGAATGGTGGTAAAGACAGCACTTGTTTACAAGATCAAAGCAAAAGAAAAAGCCCTCTACCTGTACACACAACTGCACAAATGTTCCAACTGATCCAGCTGGTACTACTAAATTTTTCGCTTGCCGTCATTCTCCCACAATGTGAAAATGCCAAATAACCCATATTCATTTTCCAAAAAAAAATAAAAAAAAATCCAAATATCATATGGTTTACAATGGATGGATGGACTTAAGCCAAATGCCTCACCGAACTTGTACTTTACTTTTGTCTCCTCGTGAAGAGTCTAATAGAAAGGCCACATACATCTAAGTTCTAACTCCCTCGTTCTCTTAATCCGCTACGACAAAGATATTCAAATAATAATGCGGTATAAAACTAATATTCTAAAACTCAAAACCATCTAAGTACAATGTGACCAAATTGAACGTCGAGGGACACAAGGTTGATAACATTCATTGATTTGCAAATCAATAAAAACTCAAAATCATCAACAAAATTTATTGTTTATGTGTCATGTACATGTAGACAAGCCTACGACCATCGGCGGGCTCATGCATATAAGCTTGCATAAGTTGACTACACACAAACATAATGAGAATCCTGCTCAAAACCATATGGTAGAAGAAAAGCTTATATGCTAGTCAAAATTTCACAAGATTACCGAAGCAAGGTCACATGTAACATTTTCTCAATAAGGTGTCTTTATTTTTGGAGAAATATTTTCCAAAAAAAAAAGTTTCTTTTTGTTTTCTTTTGTTTGGTTTGGCAAGGGAATCAAAATCAAAACTTTGGGTGAACAAGTGTTTCCATCACTCTGGCACTCTGCAAACATTTTCCACTTAAAATAAATGACAACCAATTTTCCTCCGCCATTCAATTCCCAAGACCTCTTTTTGCCCTGAGAGTTGATGATCATCTAATCAAACAAAAGAAGAATAATTTTCATTTGCATTTTTTATTGAAAGATAGTTTTCATGGAACTGTTGTTCAAGGAAAACGTTTTTGGCCAAACCAAAAAACTCCGGAGTAACCAAGTATCCACCAATCTTGATTTTCCAAAATGGTTAGTGATTTGGGCAACTCATGACTCGGGTAAATCATGAAATAGAAATGGAAAAACATTAAAGATTACAACTTTCCTCTAAAACTCCCATCAAACCATCACGGATTGTAATAAATGTTTGTCCTTCCATGGATTTACCCCATAACCCATAGTTGTTTAAATCACTGTCTTAACTTAATTAAATAACATAGATTCTTTCCCCCAGTCTAGATAACTTTTTATATTTCCCCATCAATTGAAAGCAAACACAATAAAATAAGAACAAGAAACAATATCAATATTATAAACTATGCATTTGCAAATAAACAATGCACAATGGACAATGGTGGTGGGCAAATAGTACTCCTATAAAATTAATAAAAATAATAGACAAAATGTTGTAAAATTTGCAGGACTGAAGAAAACTAGCCTGGTACGCTGATGGAAACACTCTGCAATACGTTGCTCGACAAGAGCAGATGCCTTTCCCCAGTTTTTGGATTCTAAGTGAACGGCTGTTTAGCCTAGCCGCCTTTTTTTAAAAAAAAAAAAATACTTCTAGTTTATCGTCGAGTAAATTTTTGTAATTGGGAAAGACTGCCGGCGAAATGTTGCCGATTTCACATAACTAGGGCCAGAGGGTGATTAATGTTTACTATAGTTTGTGATTATGGTGGATTATTATTCTTATGAAGAAGTTTTATTTTTGATAACTTTTAAAATAAATGAGCCAATTTTTATTTTTTTCAATAACTTTGGAAATTTCATACTGCAAGTATTTTGAACTAGAGATCTATGATCCGATCCGATTCGGAAATTTAATTCAATTGAAATTGGGAAAAAAACTCAATTCTAAATCTAATTATATAATTCGAGTACGATTCAGAGATTGGTCGGAGTTGGATCTATTTGACATTTCCGCCTGACTTTGACTCTGATTCTACTCCGACTTTGACACCAAAATTCGAATTTAAGCCATTTTTTTTGTTTTGAAAAAAAAAATTGAACTTAATAGTAAAAGTAAAATGAAAATAAGTTATTCAAACCATATTTGCGAAACTTGACATTTATCAAATATTAAGTAAAAAGTCTAAATTTGATGTGTGTTTTATACCTAGTCAAGTTTTCAAAAATTATGTTTTAATTATCGATTAATATTCAAAGTTCTAAATGCAATGTTTTTGTTTTTTTTTTTTTAATTTAACTGGCAAAATTATCTAACTTTTGGCCATTAATATAATACAATTTATTATGATTTATGTGATGTATAGTTACCAATTTACATTAATAAATGTTTATGAAAGGAACTTTTATAAACACATTATTTAATACTATTAACTAAAGTTAAAGTAACAACAATAAATAAACAGACAGATTACATTAGTACCATTATAATATTAAAACACAAGTTTATCTATATATATATAAAAAATGAAATTATGTATAATATTACATATTTGAACATAAATAAGAGACGACATAATATCATAATTTCCTTACCATTATATTTTTTTTAACTTTTTAGTTTAATCTTAAAGTTGATATTAAACGTACTATTAGTAATCTTTTTTGAGGTGGATGTAGACTGTGTTGGATGTTGGAACCGGGAGTAGTATTCTTGCAATTTGGTCTGCACAAGCAGGTGCATGAAAAGTCTATGCGGTGGAAGCTACAAAGATGTATGAGCATGCTTGTCTTCTTGTTAAAGCGAATGGCCTTGAGGGCATTGTTGAAGTCATTGAAGGCTCCATGGAAGATGTTACTCTTCCAGAAAAAGGTTGTGATTTCTCATTTTGTAGTCTACCCCTTCAATTTTGACATGTACAATTTCATATAATGAGTGTTGATATTTGTATGAGCAGTTGATGTTATTATATCAGAGTGGATGGGGTACTTCCTACTGCGTGAGTCCATGTCTGATTCTGTGATATGCGCTCGAGATCGATGGCTAAAGCCAACAGGAGTTATGCAAGTCATGTAATTTTGTTACTTTTCTTGTTGATTTCAATTACTTTGCTTATATCTAATATAGAAATGCCTTTAACTTCCATTGGTCTTTAAAGAATATTAAGGTACTATGAGAACATAATGAAGCTTTTCACGTGGCCATTGAAACCTAAATGAAACCATTTCTAATCAAAACTATTAGTCCACATTTCTAGTTTACGTCATCCCAATATTGCGTGCCACTTTAAATGTAGGATTTGCACCTAGGAGATGCACTACCTATGAATGTGGTGTACCTTGTGCTAAGTGTATGGTTATCTCTATTGCTAAAACTGAGCTTTTAGCTCATCTTATCTTCATTGTTGTATGAAACTGTAACTAAAGAATGTATAAAAGGGAACACCATTTGTGATTGCTTTTTAAACTGTTAAAGATCAACGAGCAATATGCACATGCCAAAGATAATTTTAAAATGTAAATAAAGTGATCTGATGGATACTTGTTAGATATTGTTTTTTGGATTTCAAACTATTGCATGTCCTTTGTGAAGTTTTGGTGAAACTTGTTTCTAAGACGGTCTTGTTCTTCTGTTATAGTTGCTTGAGGTATTTTTACTTAGTATGGATTACTATGACTTGCGTTGTTATAATAGGGTAATTGAGTCGCGTCGGCAAGCTTGGTGTTTAATTTTGAGGTCAGTCATATGTGTTTGCATTTGAAGTTTAAATGATAACACTTTTAGGGTTCACTTTGCCTCCTATCTTGAGCGTTAATCTAACATTGAGTGCTTTCATGTCTCCAGAAATAATAATTGGTTCGGATTTTAGATTGATTATAAATGAATTCAAAGGTGGTTGCTTAGGTGGCCAAACATAACTTTTCTTAGTGGCATGTTTTAGGAGTTTTTTGTGTGATTACATCGAGTCCAAGTCAAAGGAAAAGAATATTAAGTAATGAAGAAATGTATTACAAGACGCCGTATAGACTATTCCATTGAATCCACTGGTGCACATTTATCTCTTTCTTATAGATAACTCTTGTCAATGTGTTAATAATGTCACTTAACAAGTGGGATTTTTCTTATGAGAAGAAATTTTGGATTTGTAGGTATCCTAGTCATGCACGCATATGGGTTGCTCCTATAATTTTCACTTGATAGATCAGAAAAAGGATCATGATGAAGAAGCTATAGACGAATGGCATTCTTTTGTTGATGACACTAAGAATTCTTATGGTGTGGATAAGAGTATTCTCACTGATCCATTTAACGTGGAGCAGAAGAAATATTACCTATAGGTGTGTGGTATAACTGTTTTTAAAGGGATGGACAACCGAGTATTATGGGTATTTTCATTTCCTTGGTTGCAAAGTGATGAAAAACTGCAGTATATTGTTTTCTTATTAACGTTGATTTTGAATCTTATTCTCTTCGTACTCCGGAAATTATCTTCATATTATGTTAACCATTTAATCAATGAATCTAGAATTCCTCTTTATACTATTATAATTATTTTGTAAGTATATCACAAGATTATAGTCATACGGGGTGTTTGGTAAAATAACTTGTTGAACAATATTAGCTTATTTTGAAATTAATTGATGGTTGGGTGGTCAAACAATCTATTCTAGTAGTTGGTAAATGAGTTATTAGAAACATCTTGTTATTGAACAAGTTGCTTTTAGTGTTCAAAATTAGTGACCAGTTAAATCAATCATTTGATAAACACTCCGAAAATTATTTTCTTTGATACTTTTAGCTTTTTATTATTTATATCAAGTATTTTGCTATACCATCATCCATTGAGTTTTAGGTTTAGTGTCCAGTGTGTGCTTTTCGCCCTTTTCATTTGCACCCATCTGTGTGTGTTGGGTTTTTGCTTGGTCTGTTCTCATCTTTCCTTGTTTGGGCTACAAGCTTCCATAAGTCCACATCATTAGTATCTTTTCAATTATGGTGTAGTTGGCAATTGCTAGTCTTCTGTATGTGTTGCACTCACACATTATTATCCAAAGTAATAAAACAAGAGAAAATGTTATGAAATTTGTGTTTAATTTGGGATAGAACATGTGATATGAGTATCCTAGACCCTAGGTAAAGCATTCCAGTGATCAGGCATGAGTTCATCGATTTGCGTACCTCCTAGTACCACCTATGATGTGGCTATGAGCATTGAACAAAAATACGTACTTTTGTATTTGCTAGTGAGAATGTGAGATGTATTTCTTTATGACATTCTTATTTACCATTCCCATACAAGTTCGTACAAAGTTTACTTCATTATAATTCCCTCAAAAGCTCAAATTCTTACATTACATCAAATAAACTTAGTATCAATTGTTATGGTGAATGGATCTCCTTTTCCACTTTTTAGCAAACTTATCTCTTAGATTTGTTTAGATTTTGGTGTGTAATTTGATGTAATTGTTGGTTATAATATCCGACTTTATTGCGGAACAACTTTTATCCAGAGGAATTCATAGGAACTGCTGCTATTGTCAAGGAGATTGATTGTTTGATGTCCACAGTAGATGATATCCTTAATATTAAAACTCAGTTTTCTTCATCGGTCCTGCATGAGGATACACAGTTCTCAGGCTTTGGAGGCTGTTACTTGTGTTACAGGAAAGACGTGAAAGCCCAGCGACAAGTGAGATCGAGCTGACAACTGCCCCTAGTGTTCAAAATGGTACGCATTGGGGTCAGCAAGTAATTAGAACACCCAAATGTACTTGGGACTCTCTTTGTACTTGTTTTCTTTATTAACATTAGACACGGTAGATCATTCCAGCAACAGTATTTTATTGTTTAGTGTCACTAGTGCTGTACTGCTGTATGTACATTGAACCTAGGCCATATACATTTAGCGATGGATTCCACTTATTAGCCTCATCAGAAAGAAGATCAAGCAATAAAATAATTTTAGATCATTTGGTTCATTGGATGTTGTATAGTTGCTGCCAAAGTGAGTTTACTTTGTAGGAGACAGGCCAGCTTTAGTGGTTCTTAAGATAAGCTTAGTTGCACAAGGTAGCGGGAAACTTGAATAACATTTTTTTTGAGTGTAATTGAGATATCTCCATAAAGTTTTTATTTGATTATGGAGGATAGTTTTCGATATATGGGTATTGCCCGTGCATAAATCATGTGATACTTCCGGTCCCACCGTGTGTGCCTACTCAAAGTATGTGATTCACTACACTTACGGCCCATTTGGTAGGTAGTAATAAACGGTGGTAATAGGAATGAAAAACTAGTGTAATTTTAGTTGAAAAATCTCTTGGTTACCTTGATGGCCATGGTTGTTCAACTTCAATCATTTCATTTTCTTCATAAAATTTATTCTAATGCATTGCCATTGGGAGAGGTGGTATTAGGTGGTAATGGAAATTTGTAAACAAAATTTTTTTTTTTGTGATCAAAGTTTTATTACCATGGGAATGATATGGAACTTTTGATGAAATTTTACACCATAAATCATTATCTTTACCACCATTTAATACCACAAATCAAACGGGCCGTTAAGAGTCTCGAATTTTGAATAGTCAAATATATTGGGATGAATGGATTATATACATAAACCAAAGAACAAGGTTATCATGATTATGTAGCTGTTATATGAATTGCTGAATATGATGCTTTTTATGGTATGCTTGAAACTAAATGATGCTATTGCGACTGGATCTGATCTTTTTTTGGGGGGTCAATTTCAGGTCTTCCTCTTGGATTCTCCCATCCGAAGCAGTAAAGGAGATGATAAAAATTGCAATGAATCGTGCTAAACAAAACCATCGACTGTTGGAGGTTAAGCTTGATGTTGAGGTCAAACTGGCTTCTGGAAAATTTCCGAAGCTGTTCAGTAAGAAGTACTTTCATAGAGTGAGGATGGAACGGAACGAAACATTCTTCTTTGGAGTAATTCTGAAGGTAAACTTTTAAATAGTTACTGTTATTACTTGGTGTGACTAAATTTGCATCAGGAACATGAAGACTTGTTTGGTTATTGAAAGGAGATGGAAAAAAAGGTGATGGACACAGTGGTTCCTTTTCCGTTCAAAGCTTTCCAGCGTTGGATTTGAATGTGTTCCTCTCTCTCTTTCTTCCAATTCTTATTCCGTTAAATATTTGCGAGTTTTTCTATGACTAGTCAAATGCGTTATGCGAATTCTAACGCTTGGCTTATGTTCGACATTATATGCACGATTTCTGCCCCTACTCTTATTAGCAACTGAGGCATGTGACGCTAGTTGTTTATTTTGAATTCGCTTTGTCTTTGACCCAATTTAACCTATACTATATCTAAAATACAGTCATTTGTAATTTTTACTTCCTTGAGTTCGAGTAGCCAAATTCGTAATGCTTATTTAGCTTCTCTTATATCTGTCGAAAATCTGAATGGTTTCTCTGAGAAACTTTTACTCTAATATTTAATCGACTGTTTCCTCACTAAAATCTTTCTTTTTTCCTTCAGAGGTTTCGTTTGAATGAGTGGAAGGAATGAACGTGGAAAGATAGAGCATCAATCATCCTTTGTCCGAGTTATATTCTGCTTTCAGCGCCATTTCATAACCTGAGGCGTAGTCGTCTTTATACTCTTTTAACTGTTGAATTGCTATTGCTATTTTTTAGGAATACTAATCGAGGGTGTTAGAACTTGCAAGACTTTTGTTGCGCTTTGAAGGATACACACACCTGTTTTTTGGACCTTCTTATTATTTGGTGAAAAGAACATTATGAAATGAAGATGAAGACTAGTCATTTCTTATTTTAATAGCTGGGTCTCACAAACAAAGTAAATTTGTATATGAAGTATATACAAAAATATGAAATGAATGAAGACTAGGTGTGTAGGTGAACCAATTCAATTATCCTATTATCATATCATGGCTACAACTTTCTTAAACTTCCTTCCTATGTGTCAAAACAGACTCGAAAATGAATTGTCATTTTAGAAAGTGTTTGTTGGTGATGGCAATGGCTCTGTTTGTGTTGGCATTTGTTGTATCAGCCACAGCCAGACGACATCTAGTGGAAAAGGTCGAGGAATCTCGTGTTTATGTTGGCTTGGATGCCCATCGTTCTTAAGTTTCGTTTGATTTTATAGGTACACCACAATAATGTTTATATTCTATCATCTACCAGCTTTTGATTTTGTTTATAGTAGGAATTTTTTCTTTTTTCTTTTTTCTTACAGCTGGTCTTGGACGAGACGGACTCATAATAAGATCGTCAATTTGAGCAGACCCAATTCGCACGTGAATAATTTGGGCATTTTTTTTATTTTTCAGGCATATTTTAATTTTGATCTTAAAGGTATCAATTTTGACTTTAAAAGTGTTTGATAAATGCTCAGAAAATTAAAATGTTATACACGGGAATTAGACCGGTCCAAATTGACAATCTCATAATAAAGCTGTCTCGTTCAAGTTATGAGACCGTCTTGTCCAAGTTTTTGTGTTTTTCCTATGTCTTTGCTTGGTACTCCTACGTTCTATGTCTTTTACATACAATTTATTTGTATAAATTAAGCCAATTGTTTTATTATTTTAACCACTTTTTTATTATTTCAAACCTTTTTGTACTAATTTTAATTTTGTTGAAATTAACTATCGTATATTATACTATGAGTTAGCACTTTGGGCCGAAAATGATAGTATATCAAGCTTCTTTAGGACAATAGGCAAGACCATAGAGCAATATGCTAGTAATAGATAGATAATCTCAAGAAATCATGAAAATACAAAGGCAATCCAATGCCAATGAATATATCTCCCCCATTCTTTAAACAGATTTGCAGTACAGGCTAAGTATGCAAAATTCAAAAAAAATATCATCAATGTTTAGCCATATGCTCCACGATTCGATCAGCAAAATATTTTCCCCTGAAAGGCTGATATTATATACATGGCCTTGTAATTTTAGGGACAAAAGGGATAAATTTGCTGATTGATAATCAATTCAGAATACCAGAAAGTTTCTTAAACTTACTCTCCAGTTCTAAATCAATCTTCTGCATCATCCCTTTTAGTAGGGTAAATTTATCATCAAGCGCCTTCATTGTCTCCCCAACAAATGCTCGCTTAATTATACTCTCTTTCAACTTCCTTGATTCCTCAGCTTCGTTAGATTCAACAGCACGGCCTAGAAGATGTTTAGCACGAGCACGCAAGAATCCCACTTTCATGCCTAGACACTCGAACCCCTCCAATGTTTTCTCCCAAATACGAAGATCTTCACGAGATATAGATAATCGTGCCTCGCATGAACTTATGCCATCTGCAATGTTTATAGTCTCTGAAATAATTCCCACCACCAAATTGCAATTTAACCCTTCAAGAAGATTTTCGTGCAAATAATATTTCTGGCTGCTGCAAAGCTCATAATACTTCTTTCTGTAACAGTCAGAAAATTTGGAGTCGATCACCAAGCCGTCAACAATGATGCTAAAGCTTTCAAAGTCGTTAACTCCTTCGAAGGCGATGGCAGAATCAGAGAAATGGATCCCATCATGTACTTCGGATCCTAAATCATTTTCACTGCTGCTTTGATAGGGGTAGTCCAGTTTGTACTGGTCATCTTCTGCCTGTAGAACTTTTTGTGTACTGTCTTCTGCCCGTAAAATTTTTTGTGTACTGTCTTCTGCTCGTAAAACCTTTTGTGTACTATGTTCTGCCAGTATAACTTTCTGTGTACTGTCTTCTGTTTTAAGAATAGTGTTGAATGTGAACAACCATTATCTTGCAGCGTATCTAAAGATCAGACCATCATAAGGATGTTTTTACCTGATTTCCGTTTCCCTAAACTGGAATAATCTATGTTTGGGAGTCCTAAAACTCTATCAACTTCACCAAGATTCTGTTCTCTTATGATATAAATCTGTAAAGAAACATAGCAGGTCATCTGATGATATATGAGAAAAGCACTAGTCAAAGGCTAATCATAGTCAGGGACCCTAAGAAAACAGTGCTTCTGCCTTCTCTTTGGGTCATGTTTGGTAGGAACGAAAAATGGTACACAACCTTAGATGATTTAATCATAGCCCGGGGGCCGTAAGAAAACAATGCTTCTGCGTTCTTAGTTCGTGTTTGGTAGAACGAAAAATGGTACACAACAAGAAACTTGCCTTAAATTTTGTGGGGGCAATTAGATGGAAAACCAATGCATCACCAGCATGTAAATTTTGATGTATAGAAAACCCCCTCCATCCGGCACTTAAACCCTTTTTTCCTGCCAAATAGGTCGTATCGAATTCTTGTCCAGCTTCATCCACCAACACCATTTTAGTATCATGGATAGGTAGATGATTATCACAGAACTTACTTGGCAGACCCTATTCATCACAAAACCAAGTAAGGCATCAGGAAAACGGAGCTGCCTGTACCGAATAAGAATGATATCCAAGTTGATTAAGCATGTATATAGAGGTGAATTCTCGCCCCATCATATTCTAAATTTGCCAATGATCATTAGATGCATATGCTAACTTACCAACCAGAATCCTCCAGAAACATGTGATTTCAACATAAATTTGATGAAGCTAGGATACTTGGCTGACAGATTTGCATTGACCTTTTCTGCTTCCTTCATGGAAGATGACCTGTTAACCGTTAGAAAATAATCAATTCAGTCCATTAATGAACAGTTAATGTGTATAGATAGCCTTACGCCTTACATATATAGCTACATACATTGTATAATAAAGGTTATTATTATGATCTAAGTTTACCTCTCTTTTATCGTTGTTATCGAGCCAGCACCAAGTTCTCCATTTTTAGCTTGGAGATTCGATTGGACTTTTCCTGTTTGCTTCATGGAAGATGACCTGATAAATGACTTGGGTCTTAACATTGATTGTTTTTATCAATCCCACATGATTTGCTAATCTTCTTGTGAATTGCAAATCGTAAAAAGCAAATTATAATCGATGTTTACCTCTCATTTGGTGTTGATAGAGTGCAAGCATTGAGTTCTCCATTCTCTGTAAAGGACTCATCAAGGTTAACAAGCCTTAATCGCTTGTAGCTGCATTTGGTTCATTGACAGGAATAATCAATAATATGATAATGTGGAAGAGCGGATTTTTTTTTTTTGATTTCGAGGTAAAGGTAATCTCCTTCCAGCAAGAGGAAGAGCGGAAATTAATCCTTTGTGTAGGTTGTAAGAGTTGAACCCATGATTCACTTTTGCTGATTGCTAATGTTTTGGCTATTGAATTGATTTTTTTGACCAACTAAAAACGACTATCATTGCTTTATCATTGTGTACATTCGCTTACCAAACTCTACGTGGTTGGAGCTTAGATGGAAATTATTTAATGACATCAGATCATATCATCTCTGATCATATCATACAATATAATAAAAACATTGAAAAATGACAAATATCAGTTTCTAAGAGCTCTGGCAAATGTAGATACGTTATGAGATGATAGGTGATTACATAGCATATAAGATTTTAATAATGATTTATTAGTTTAAATTTGAAGCTAAATTAAATTGAGCATTTATATGAATTTATTACAACAATTCTATATACCTAAATTAAAATATGATATGCTTGATTACATCAAATGTCATAGTAATCATATTTACTTTTTTTCAAACTAATAATAATTACTATTATTTTTACTAATTGTATCAAAATAATAACATTAACATTAGGGGCACCAATTGATACATACAAAGAGTAGTAGACTATTGCAAGGGTACAATTTTCCTCGGCAAATAGCATTATTTTGCTACTACCACTTCAATTCAAATCTGACACGCCAAATTTCTAATGAAACTAAAGCTTGCAAAATGTAAATACATATTTGAGTTATATACTTCTATAATTTCTTGATTCCCGATATATAAACTATGATAAACCACTTAATAAATTACGGCAGTTAGATAAAATTCTATTTGTTTCAATGTATCTTCTAATCCGGTATTGTCATATTATCAAAATTTTATAATTTTTCATTAAACGTAACTTAAGATATAAATGATCAAAACACGTTAGATTGCGTAATAAAGTGAAATATAACAATTATAATAAAATATAAGTATGCATTTTAATATGGTTTTGATATTAACTAATTAATTAATTATTACCTCTCACAGTGATCAGGAATCTTTGTGGATGATACCTGCCAAAGTAACAAGTTTTAGTTTAGTTTGGGTCTAAAAACATGCATTTCATTTATAATGGCATATGGGAGTTTGAAAGTTACTCCTAAATATTTACACTTAAGTGTTAATGAATGAAAGCCATTCATTTTCTACTATAAAAATTTATTTATTATTTATATTTGGATATGACAATATAATTATTGCTTTTTTTTCAAAAAATGGAAAAAGGACGCGTACTTTAGGATTAGGACAACATCAACATTTTGGGAAATGGAAATAAAAAATAGTATTAATTAAAAAAATTGTAAAAAGAAAAGAAAAATGGTGAGAAATAAATGTAAAAAAAGAAAAAAGAAACCATCTTTTTGAATATATATGAAAGGTTGACAGACTTACAGGAAAAGGTTGATAATCATCATCTTGAAGCATAGCAAGTCTTTGAGCAACCAAGGAAAGCTTCAACTCTTTCTTCGACATTGATGATTTTTCCTTTTTCTGCTGAAAAACAAACAGAGAAAAAGTGAGTAAAATAGAACGAACCAGTTGGATAGAAGAAATTTAGAGTAAAACCCAGAAATGAAGAGAAGAAAAACCATGGGGGAAATTGATGTTGATGAAGAATGATCAAAGTTAGGCATGTTTTTGGGCTGTCCTTCACTCATTGATTCTGGGGAGCACTGAGAGAGAATAGAGCAAGTGTGGCCTTGTTTTGTGGGTGTTGTTCTAAATTCTAAGTACGGAAAGGAAAGAGACCGTTTGGATTTGAATTTTTGAAGTGTCTACTGTGTATCGAAACTCATATACAATGAGTTGAATTATGGCCATATCAATATGATATGATTATTTTCCATTTCAGACAAAGAATTTTCGAAATTTTCATCGATTATTGTCTGTGGAGTTGTGTAGTAGAGGAAATCATTTTAACGTGACACTACACTACACTATGTTAGGGTGCTAAATATTTCTCACTCAAAAGTCTAATCCTTCCTTCTTCTTTTTATTGCATCCAACGACAATTTGACACTATTTATTAATGTCACTTGATTTTTATATTGTCGTTAATCTATAGGTTAAAACATAGTTATGTGAGATATTGTTAGAATCATCTTAATGTGAAATTTATTATTAGTTTCAATAATTTTTCAATATGTATAATTAGAAATATTAACAATTGAGAGAGCGTGTGAAAGTGTCCTTGGATGCAATTAAAAAAAGACAGAGGAAGTAATTATCTTATTTGAGCTATTCAGCCGACATATAAGAGCGTTTCATGATGAGAACGTCTACGCAAGAATTTGTGTATATTTTATTATAGGATATTTTTGAAATTGAAAATACAAAATAAATGAGATCGAGGAAGCAATTTTTTACTCCCTCCATTTCTTTTATATTGCTTCATTATTTTTTTTTTCAATTTTTATAGTTCGCTTTATTTCGTATTTTATTCTCGATTTATAAGTTAAATCATTGGTTAAGTATAATCTTGTTTGATTCGTCTTAATATATATTTATTATTTATTAATTTTTTATAATTTTAATATTTCAATTAATGATATTAATGTACTAAGTTAATGAATTAGATTGTATACATAAATAAATGAAACACTCCAAAAGAAATGGAGGCAATATTTCAAGTCACTTCATATGTTTTGATACACGAATAAGATGGATGATGGAGATGCTGACATGTGTGTAATGCATATTCATCAAAGAATAATTTGTGAATTATAGTCTTATAAAGTTTAGTCCTTTTATGAATTATAATCTTAATGTTTTTTATTTACGAATCACAACTACCAAAGTATCGATGTCTTTAGCGTTCAGGCTAATTCACCGGATTTCGACCACTTTTGATATAGGTTAGCTATGAATTAAACAAACCAACCTATAAACACACGTTTTATGAAGTTTCGGATTTAAGGAAATATTTTTGTCGTTGGTTTTATTGTAACAAGAAAGCGAAATGGATATGTTGAATGATCAATTAAAAAAATGGCTAAATTAAAGGGTTAATGTGATATAAATTTCACCACAAATTAAAACTGAGCCTCCTAAAACACAATCAGTTTTTAGCCAAAAAAATAATAAGCAAAATAACTTTACCCACTTACAAAATGTAAAGTAAATGCAAGAAAGAACAAAGTAATTGCTCAAAGGTTTGTATTAATTTCGAATGGATTTGAATAAATTACATGAGAGCAAAGCTGGGCTATTCATACTACAAGAAATCGGATAAAAACTTAAGAGAGCATACATTACAATCTTGCAAAAATAAAATCAGAAATTATCCTCTTTGTAACGGCTAGGAATCTGCGATATTTGCACTATATTTCTTCAATCCATATGATTCTTTTGGGCTAAATTATGGAAGAGCTCTTCATGTAATATCCTCATAATCTTCATGGAATAATTTTAACACTTCGAGATTTTTATAATATTATTAATTAATATTTAAATAACTTTTAGAGATTTTATAATTATATATTAAATCATTTAAATTAGTTTTAATAAATTTCTTTCATGTACGAATTTAAATATTAATATACTTATATTAAAATGATAAATAGTTACGATTTAAAAAATAAAGAGATTCGAATTAAAACTATTTTTTTATTAAAATATATGAGCACATAAAAATGAGTTTCTTAATTTGGCCCCGCAAAAAGATAAATCTTGGTAAATAAATAAATAAGTAAAGTAAATAAAATAAAAAGAATGGTTAGGGTTTATGTGGGTAGTAGGCTATACCCATACCACGCCTCCCTTCTTCCTCTCCTCTCTTCTCTTCTCTCCCTCGTACTCCCCTCTCCCTCGGTTCAGCAGCAGCCGCTAGAACCACCAGCAGCAGGCGGTCCTAGCAGCAACAACAACCGGTTCCTCTCCTCTCCACGACAGCAACCAGCGGAACTGACACCTTTTCCTCCCTCCACGAACAGCTGCTGCTGCATTTTCGCCCTCTGATCGGAAGCAGCGACTGTTCCTTTTGGCCCCACCATCACCGTGCTCCATCTACACCACCACCACAATAACCACTTATAATTTCACCCTTTGCTAGTCTCACATTTGCCTTATGATTAGGGAATCTTACTATGAGTAATAATTAAAGGTGTTGTCTTTGAATATTGAATAATTACGGTTTGATTTAGAGTTGAAATTAGTAATGGTGTGGGCTTTTATGTTACCTTTTGGTGGTGTATTAGTTTTATTGATTCTTGCTATGGATAATAGTTAAAAGTGTTTTCTTTGAACATGGAATGACTAGGGTTTGGATTTAGAGATGGAATTATTGATGATGTGTGTTTTATGCTACACTTTGGTGGTATGATGATTGATTAAATAACTTTAAAAATTGTTTTAGGACTTAGTCGATTGAATATTGTTGTAATCGATTTAGTTGGTAATGGTTATGATTAGAGTTGAATATAGAAGTGGTGTGGTTGTTAAATTGGGAATAATAGTTGCTAATTGTGTGGTTTGATTGTTGTGAATTACAAGTGCTCATATTAGGTTGTTATTGAAGTTATAATGCATAATTTTAGTAAGGTCATGATGGTAAATGTCAACTTATAGTTGATGGTTACTAAAGCTACCTGTTGTGATGTTTTAATTGTAGTTTTTCTTTTCTTTCTAGCTTTGGAGAATGTAGCGATTGATATCGCGATTCGATAACTTTAAAAACTTGTCATTATCGCTATGTTAGTGTTATATTAACATCACAAAGACTTAGGTGTAACTTGTTATTTAAAAGGTAATGTGAACCGATGTAACTTAAGTTGTGTTGATAAAAATGGGGAACACTTCACATAATACTTTATTCTTAAATTGATGGAAAGACTGATGTTGTTATTGAATTAATGATTACGATTTGTGTTGAATGAGATGTGCGCATGCGAGAGTAATGGGAAACTTATCTTCAATGGATGATAGTGGTTTGGCATTTAGTTGGTGTGACAAAGTAGATAAGTGGACTTATTAGTTCTATTCCTAATTTATATGGGTGCCCATTTCATAAAAGGAAGGTAGAACTTTAGTAACTAACCCTTATATGCAATTTGCTTTAAGACATTATTGTTTATCATGATAATATGCATTGTATCGAAACTATGAGGTACTGGTGAGTACTATATGAAGAGCTATCGATTATGAAATACTTGCACTTAGAATAGTTTAGAGAATGAGAGTGTAAGTAGAACGCGGGGACCACCCCCTTATTTATTTAAGAATTGGATTATGTCTTACTTGGAGTTAGATTGACTCCTTTATAGGTGGATTTTATACTTTGTTTGAGTTGTTCAGTGGGTTTGACATTCTGCTATCCCAGGGCACTCATTAATAGTAGAAAACGAGAGTTATTCCCATTTGATTAAGCATTAGAATACAATTGGTTGGCGTGACTTAACTGGATTATATTCGATTGCTTTAGTAGTTCCCTAGGTGAGATCCAACAGGATCACCGTATGGGGGTATGAGCATACTTTTGTCATTGGGTGCCGGGTGGCTAATATCGCCCCTTTACTGTGGTGTTACCATGTGGGCTTTGCTAACCCTAATATGGTGGCCTTTTCACTGGATTGGTACCCCGGTGTGTCTTTTTCCCGAAGGTAGGATCCGAGAGGTCAGCTGGAGGGGGTATGAGCTCATACTTTGCCATGGGCGCGGGGTGACCGATAACGCCCTTGGCCGTGTCACTATGCCATGAAGTAGAGAAAAGATCCACTGATAGAAAGTTATTCAATGATAGAAAATTTATTCATTGATCGAAAGTTATTTAATGATAGAAAGTTTATTCATTGATGGAAAGTGTACACATTGATATAATGTTTACTCATTAATAGAAAATTTACTCATTGATAGCATAGTTTATGCTAGTGAGAAGTGCGCCTAAGTTAAGTTACCTCAAGGGAGTTACCAATCCCAAAGATATACTATGATCACACTTACTTTAGGGTAGACAAGCTTTATAAGGTCAAGTGTTAGATAGTCTGTTAATGCCTTGGTTGAGTTGATACTACGCGTGTTTTACAAGAGTTTATGTTTTGAGAAGAGGAGTGTGAAGACCTACATTCTACCCAAGAACACATGGTTTGGGTCAGAAAGGACGTAATGAGATTAAGAAGTATATGTGAACGATAAACGGTTACTAATTGTGCTTATGTCTTATGAAATCATCTTATGTTGTATAATATAATGTTATCTAGTAGGTTACCCTTATTATATTTGATGTTTGTTATTGACGTATACATGTTTGTGTTTATGTTTGATTGTTTGATGACTTTCTATGATTGTCCAGCTACGACACTATAACATACGTTTTTTTTTTTAAAAGTTAATAATAATAATAATAATAATAATAATAATAATAATAATAATAATAATAATAAATAAATTTCAAAAAAAAAAAAAAAAATTAACTCCCTATTAACAAATAACTTTTCACTTCTCCCTCTAAATCTTATAACTAACCTCACTTACCTATTATAAATTAAACCAATTACCCTTAATTCCATTCACATTATTACTCACACTTCTTTCTTCTCCTACAAACTACTTCCTTCATCTTCCATTTGCTTAAAATTCAGTCAAGAAAATGCAAGATTTTGATATTAAAGGTATGCAATTTCATCTCTTTATAATATTGTTCTACCAATTTCAATCCAAATTACACATTTTGTATTTGATAAAAAAAAAAATTATTTCTGACCTTAGTTTTCCGACGATACGACAGTCACCGGGATACCACTGACGTGCGACGGCGGCCACCGGAGCAACCGCCGGCCGGCACCTTCTCCTTCTTCCTTCTCCCTTTCTCCTTTTCTCTCTTCTTTCCTTCTGTTTTCTTCGTGGGTTGGGTACTTGTGACCCATTTCCTAAATCTAAACGTATGACAACTTTATTTATTTATTTTATATATTTTCTTTTTCTTTTTTTTAATATAAATCCTTTTTAATTATTATTTAAACTTTATCCTTTTCTTTTAAAACCATTACTACTAATCTTTAAAATTTTAACTACATTTTAAAATTTATCATTTTAAATAAATTATAAAATATAAACCGAGAGTCTTTTAATTTATTTATTTCGATGGGTTGATCGGGGTATTAAATTGAGATATATCATTTTCTCGTGTAGACAGCGGATTCGTAGACAGAGATTATTAGAAGCGTACGTTGTCTAGGATCGCGTGACAAGGTAATTCTCGATGTCCATCTAATTAGGACTATCCCGTTAGTATTATGTGCTAAGTGATAATTAATGTGTTTAAATAGGATGCATGATTTTATATGATATTATTTCGTATGATATTGTGTTTTATATATTCTCAAATTATATTTATTATTATTTTTTTATCAAACTTGAATTTATAATTACTATTTTGATAAAATTTATATTAATAACGAAATTTGATACGATTTATTTGAAAGAGAAATACTTATAATATTATTATTTTGCTGAAAGTTATATTATTATTTTAATAATGATTTTTAAATGCAAATGAATTTGGGAGGAAAATGTTATGATATTAATAATTGAGATATATTTATTGGGAAAATTTATGATCATAAAATATAAAATGTATAATGTATATTTGATTATATGTTTGTGTGCTCGCGACTAATTATTAAAATATATTAAATCACGTAAAGTGTAACATGAGGGAAATGAAGTTCTTATATTTGTTGTGATCCAAGTATAAGGGTGATGAACAGGTTGTCCTGTTTGGTTAGTATAGCTGCCGACAGGTATTATTATTTCTGATACTTGATACGACTTCCTTCTATTTGTTGTGATCCAAGTAGAAGGGGTATGCACACTAGGGTTCTTTGAGACTACTCTGCTGACCTTTAATTATTTGGGGTGACGACCTCTTGATGAAGTAGGTATAGGGGTAAAGCCTCGGCCTACTGGCGTTCTCGTTCCCTCAAATTAAAAATTGATTATGTGTTTGTCATTATTAATTATCAAATTAATAAATTGGTTTATGTGATATTATATATATTGTTTTCTCAAATTGTTTTTTATTAAACTCAGCTATATGTTATTTTCTAAAATTATTTCCAATTTGGTTATATTGTATTTTCTTAAATCATTTTCAAACTTAATCGTCTTACGGGATGGAGTTGGAATTACTCAATTTTTCTGATTTTGGGAGTTTTTCCCTTGTTTTTCTTGCATTCTTATGTTGCAGGTTATTGATTGTGTGGGAATCGTGGAGTGAGGATCACTTAGAAATATAGCTTTTTTTAGAGTGGTATTTCAGTTTAAATTTTCTTTTGTTGTTTAAATTTTATATGGACACAGATTACGTTTCAGTATTTTCTTATGTTGTAAGACCCTTTGTTGGATTTAAAATTATTAAGTTATTTCTTAGTTGTTAAGCCTTACATTTATTTTATTAGAAATAGATGTGGCGGTAACACTCTCATGATAGGTTTTGGTTCATGTTTTTCATTAAAGGTGTTTTCAAAAGTTCGACCTATTCTGAGGGTGTTACAGACACATTGGCCTTTGGTCTGATGTCGAGCAGCAAGAGGATCATAGACAGGCGTAGCAGGTACTGGAGCTTCTTTTGCATTGCATTGCATTAGGGGAGAGTGATGAGGGCGAAACATAACTTGTGTCATACCGTTATCTTTTGATTTTGTAACTCTTATTTATCTTTTGTAAACTTTGGTTGTATACGTTTTGTTATGAGGCCTTGTGTCCTCCCTTGTATATTCGTATTTCTGCTGCGTAGTTTATAACTTTGTATGGTTTTAAAGTGCTAAGTCATTTTAAAACGTAAGCGTTGACACTGGAACCACGATCCATGCTTGGCATGTTGATTTGAGAAGCCGGCGACGATACATGTTCGATGGTTAGCAGAGATGCTGCTGAAATTTTTACTCACATTTATAAGGTTTATTATTATTTTATTTATTTTATTTTAATGTAATTTCCTCCCATCCTTTGCGATTTTGGTTTCGTATAAGGGGTCAGAAATTCAGGGGTGTTACAATAATGCTCAAAAATGCTCGGCTGATTTGTGTGTATAACAGCTCCAAATGCAAATGAGTTTTTCAGAAAACAAAAGGATTTGGCTTGTTCTTCAAATATTCTCAAATATCCTTGGTGTATGTTGATGATTTCGGCTGAATATATGATTTCATAGCTGAATTCTTTACTTTGATCTTGCGTCTGAAGTGCAATTCTCAAACCAATGAGCAAATAAATACTAGACTCAACAAAAGAAAAATTACAACTCAACTAACTAAATATAAGACATGATTAAGCTTGATCTTAAATCTGGTTTAATCATCTCTAAGATTTGATTTATTGAATAACAGAAAAATACAATAAAAAAACTCAAATACTCGAATTAAAATAAAGACTCAATTTAGAAAAGATTTAGGTCATGAGTATGAAATTGAAAGACTTTAACACATGGACCTTGACTTGGGGCTTCTTCCATTTCATTTACCATTGCATTGATCTTGGCTAGCTTATGAGAACTAGATGTAGGTGATCCTACATCAACTTTAACAAAAAATTTTGACCACTTAATGATCGAGACAGACCAATCTAAATGTTGTAGATATTGACATTTTGGTAGTAGGTTTGACCCATATTAGGTGCATCATGAGCAATGACTCAGGATTCTCATTTTTTGAAGTCTATAATTTTGAATTTTTTAATAGAGTTATTTCTGGTACAAGTACTTATTATTTGAGAAGCTAATGCTTATGACTTTTCCTTATTCTGTACTAGATAATGTCGGTGCGATACACGTCAAGTTGCACAAGGTTCACTAAACAAGTAGTTTAAATTAATTTAAAATGTGAGCTTGTATTTTAATTCTGTTCAGTATTTCAGTTTTGAAAATTTCAATCCAAAACCAAAACAATTTATAGTATGCCCAAACCATATTTTTTTTATTCGGTTTGAATTGACTTGTTTTGCGGTTTTTGTCCTAATAACTTTCACCCTTAGTTGTCCACTGTAAGTTAAATGTGTTCTTTTATCATCAAATGCACATATTTATTTTTTGATTTTGAGAATGCTATTTTATATTTGCTGATTTTTGCTAAAAGGAATAAGTCGAGCATAAATTATTTGGCGTTTTAGGCTTTTTTAAATCACAACTTTCAACGTTGTATGGAAATTAAATGATTTGATAGTTGCGTTTCTAATGAATTGAATTCTTAAATTGAGGTTTGTTTTCCTTAGGTTTTTATTTTGTTAATTCATGTTTTGATTTTGAGTTTGTTAATTCGTGTTTTGATTTTGATTTTTCAATTAAATTCTAATCTTTTTGTTAATTCATGTTTCGATTTCCTAATTTGATGCATTTTATTCATTTCAGCATCTAAATTGTTTTAGTACTGATTTTGCAATTTTTCGTAGTCTACGTTGAGGAATCGTAGTCGCAGAATCTGACTTACATCCTCAAAGACTATATGGACTCTTATCAAGATTGTATGGATTCTTTTAAAAGAACTGGTGTTTGTTTCAACTTGAGACATACTTTACAACTTAGCATGTACCGTTTAAAGTTAACTTGAAGTTGAAATAAAAAGATATAAATTTTTCAACTCAAATTTAACACTAATAGGATATAATTAAGCAATCTGAAATTTACCCAAAACTAAATAAACCTAATCAAAGTTAACTTGAACCCGAACTCAATTTAATTTGACTATAAGCAACTTAAACCCGAACCGTATTGACTTGACCCAATAGAAAACAAAATCGAATTTGATCCAATCGGAAAAGAAGTTTGAGTCGGTTTGGTATTAGCTCGATATAGATTTACACTTGACTTGATCTATTGGGAATAGATCCAAATCAAATTGGAACCTCATAAAATCCAACTAAAAACCTCGATCGAGTAAGCAAATATATGAACCTAATATTTAGAATAGATGAAAAGTAATCTTATGTGTTACTTAATTTGCTACAATGTGATTTCAATTGTGAGAACATTTTAATTTGAGAGTAGCAAATTAACTTAGATGGGTGAAGTCTTAAAAAGTGAAAATTTACGTTGACTTTTTATATAATTTATAAATAAAATTTTACCTTTAAGTTTAAAAGGGCAACCGCCCAAAATCCTATTTATAACAGAAGACAGTATGCTGATCTTTAAGGTCTAAAATATATATATTTGAAAAAAATGGGCTTCAAAAATCAATAAGGATTCTACTTAATTGAAAAAACATAATTAAATAAAACAAAGAAAAAAGAAACAAAGCTAGAAAATTAAAATCAAGTCATTCGTGAATTGAGCAATGTCAATGGTGATCAAAAAATCATCCACTTTCACGTTTTATGATTATTTTTACCACCGCATGGTTTAAGAAACCATCAGCAGTATCCTCTAATGATCAAACAAAATTTGATATGCAATCACTTTCGATTTTATTTTATTGATAGAAATGTAGAATGTTGAGATCCATAGTTCATAGATTGTGGACAAAAAGTTCAGAATTGAACCAAAGAATAAAAACACATAAAAGAAGAACAACAGGAATAACATGAATCAAACTTTCTGCAGGCAAACCCAATGTTAACCTTCTCTGCTTCTTACTAACTTCGTAAACCGGCAACTGCAACTCATCGGCGTCGTCTAAACCTTTCAGCAACGGCAACAGCTTCGTAGTTGTGGTGAAGTTTTCATTGGAAAAGTGTGTAGCACTACCTGATCTGTACATCATCATTATCATCAAATCAAATTAACAGCAACAGAAAATAACTTAATTAAATCTGAGTTGAGATTAGAAGACTAGTACTCGTAGACGATCTATGAAGTTATATATATTATAGAACGTACAAATTAAAGTTAAGCAGGAACTTTGCTTTCAGCAATAATCTCCGAGTTTGACTTTGATTAAGCAAGTGGGATTATAAACGTTTTGATGGAATTAATGTATAATAACCTAACTTTCAAAGCTATCTATCAAATTTTATACTCCCTCCTATTCTTCCTAAGGGTTCCATTTGACTTTTTACCATTATTTAGGTGGTCAAACATATGTAAGAGCGTAAAGTTTTTAAATTTTTATAGGTGTAAAGTGGGATTAGTAAGGATAAAGGTGTAAAAAGATTAAGTTTAATAGGGATAAATAGGTAAAGTTAACGTATCTAAAATAAAAATGAGACATTTAAAGTGACTTAACCAAAATAAAATAGTTAAGGTGAATTAATAGGAGGAAATATTAATATAAATTATTGATTTGCATGTGATAGTAAGACTAATATGACGCTTTTTTAGGTATGCAATGAAATAAATTGAAGTTTGGTGATTGCTCTACCGGCCTTTTCGGTTATAGTTAGAGGAAGGTCCAAGGAAATGATCGAGGTTTGGGTTGTTCATATTATACTTCTCAGTTCTCATTATAAGGATTCATTAGTCAAACACAAACAACTTTACCTTCTTATACACTATTTCACTTTACCTCTTTTGCTTTTTCATACTACGCCATATTTTAGTTTGAACAAACAAAATTAAATATTGAATAAGTTACTAATTACAGACTTAAGGTTTAAGCCTTTTGCAAATTAATGTTTTTATTTGGAAATTGAAACCATCAAACAAGATTGTTTTAGAAATAAAACGAGGAAGTGCAAGAGAAACTTGGAGTACCTGAAGATGAAGCGTTATGAAAGTCAATAGTCAACGATCTTGAAGTATGACGTAATCCTTCTGTAGCTGTAACTGTAAATCCTGCACCACAACACGTTTGCCTTGTCCGGGGGGCGACCTCCCGAAAAGCCCCACCCACACTCAAGTCAGTTGCGGAGACAAATATCAAAGAATGATAATATGATTAATGTAATATTAATGATTATCTAAAGGTTTGGAGATGGTAGGAATATATAATTGGGTAAGTTAGATGTGAATAATTGCATACTAATGGTAGGTAAAATAAAAGCTTAGGCCTTAAATGAATTTTGTTGGAGGTATTTATAATAGCTGATGAAGGGATCATGGGGCAGCTATTTAGCGAGATCATGGGTGACATGGAAGTATACTGGTGAAGTGTAGGATGACCAGCAGTTAGTATTTATGTAAAGAGTTACTTGGTGGACAAGTATGGGCTGAAAAGTCATATAAGCCCCTTGACCGTAACTTAAGGTCAGCAAAGATTCAAGTTTAACAAAGATAAAAGTCAACGGGATATAAAGGTAATTTCACAATAATAATTAAATGAATAAATAAATAAGCAAAATATTACCCATAATAAAGATCATCTTAGATATTTTAAAGGCCTTGAACGAAAAGCAAAATATAGGCCATTTTCCATATTTTGATTTATAGGCCCATTATCAATGAGCGGGTACATTGGGTAGGATGATGATGATGATGATTATCGATGAATATTACTTTTTTTGTTTTCATTTGTTCTCTTATTCACTTTTCCGTAAATCTCAATGCAAACTTAAAAGTCAAATAATTTTAATTGTGAGTTTTTAAAAATTATGAACCATTGATATTTAAATAGTATATATTGAAACGAATCTAATAAAATCTCACATGAATATGTTTTTTAATATAGATCGATGAAAAATTATAATTAAAGTTTAACGCTGAAATTCATAAGTTCTATTTGACAACAACATATGAAAACGAAAACGAAACGAGGAAATATTAAGTTTGTGTACAAATAGAATAATCATAATGACATATTCTAAAAGATTAAAAGATGTACTATAATTTAGTTTTGCTCGTTCATTTTCATTAGTAGTTCACCTTCATTAGTTCACCTGCAATGTCAAATATAAACCTATAATAATAACAATCTCTTCTTTTCAATAAGATTTTGGTAATTTTTAAAAATAAAAGAAAAATTGTTGATAGAAGAATTTGAGAGAAGAATTTTGTGTGGTTCAACTTTAACGGCAGAGAAAGGAATAAAGAAAAATTTACTACGGGAATTCAACAGGGGTGTTCATCAGCGGGCACTCGGCATTTCGGGTACCCGAAAAGTCGAATACTCGATTAGCCGGGTATATTTTTTAATGTCACTAGGAAATGGCAAGGAACAAATTAGTATGTTTAGGATGATTAAGGTTGGAACAAATTAGTATATTTTACTTGGTTATCCTTAAACTATATTTGGGCATACAATTTGCATATTAATCATATTTAACCATGTTATAAGCATATAGTTTGCAGTTCACAGAGCTGTACTTTATTGCTTCAATACTAATTGTTTGTTTTTTAAGCGGGTCACTGGGCACCCGTTAAAATTTAATATCGGCTCATGACTCGACCCGGGTAAGGCGGGACGAGTACCCGACCCGGAGTTTGCAATTTTTTTTAAGAATTTGACCCGCTATTTATATTGCGGGCCAACGGGTCGGGTCGGGTTTTTTTAACAGCCCTAGTTCTATTATAGGATACATCTATAATCTATAACTATTACTAAAACATGCTGACATCATCACTATTTAATATTGCTTACGTGTCACAATCTTAATAAAAATTTTCTCTCCAAAAACTCAATGATAATGCCATTGTTATTATTACTAATATTTATATTTTTGACTTTATTACTTTATAACAATGATTATAATATTATCCATATTGATTGATTTTATATACTTTTTAGGTCACATCATTTAATGTATTCGAAAACTATATATTTTATTTTTTTTAATTATTTATAAAATCTTATCAATTTTATTGATTAAATGATTATTATTTTAGTATATTGGATATTTTGAGATGGTTAAAAAATAATATACTTTTATTAGGAATTTTTTTATTTATTTATATTATTGGTTACCTAAATGCAATATTTAATTTTAATATGATTTTAGGTTGTGACTATTTTTATGCAAGTCACTCATATTTTTTATGACAAAAAAATTATTCTTTTTTAAACTTTTATAAAATAATTTCACATAAATATGTATGTATAATTTGATTTTTGAAGTGTGTTATCAAAAGTTGTAATAATTTATATAAATTAATGTAATATTTTTTTTGTTAGCATAAATTGGTATGTTATTTTTTTATTAAAAATACTCATAATTTTGTATTGTTTACTTCATGTACAAACCATTTGCCCTTTCATTAAAAATAAACAAATAGAAGTATAAATATAACTATATTAAATATATAATCAATTTTTTTTGTCTTTTGTTGTGATTTATATGTCATTAACTAATTAATTTTCACAACTATCTACGCCCACAATGCAAAGTATAATATAAATCAAACAATATATGTAATGTATACAACTATTCAGAGTAAAATGAGATATAACTATGATGCAAAATTTATTTCTTAAAATTTTAATTTCTTAAATAATATAAATTTTAATTTCTCACTAGAACGGCAATAAAAATAACAAGTTTAAATAATAATAATTTATATTATTAAGCTATTTAATTTATATATGAGACGCGTCTCACATTAAAATCGTTTTATACAAAAGTTTATAATTCCTAATTCTAGCTTTGCCAAACACCCCAAATGCGCAAGTACTTTCTATTACAACTTTTTTGTTTGAAATAAATAGGACAGTCTGTAAAATTTAAACAAATTAAGCAATTTATTATAATAAAATTTCAAAACTGGCATGGTATAAACATAATTTTCAAAATAAGCACATTTGTGGTTTGGTTATATTTGTTGTTACTAACTGCAAACAAAAAAGCAAGGTCAATATAAAGTCAAGCTGTTTGTTCGCTGTTAGTAGTAGCGAACAAAAGTCTTTTATTGACTTTTCATTGACCAAGATTTTTTGTTTGCTGTTAGTAACAATGAACATAACTAAACCACAAGTCTGGGTAAAATGTACTTCGTTTTGAAAAATATGTTTATACCATACTTATTTTGAGATTTTTTTAATAATAAATTGCTCAATTTGTTCAAGTTTTCACCATAGGTTGGCCTTGGCACACTATCGTTCTTGTTAGAGCTGTTCAAAAGTAACCCGACCCTAAAATTCGATCCGAAACCGAAAGTAAACCGATCGAAAATGTGTTCCTTTTATAGGTTTATCGAACCGACATTACCCGACCCAATGCTATATCTGAACCGGTTGAAAACCGAAAACGAAAAAACTGAACCCGAGCTGTAACTGATTATTCTAACTGACACGTAACTGTTAACCGAAATTACCCGAACTTAATAATGACCGACCCGAGTCATATCCGACCCGAATCATGCTCAAAACCGAACTCGATCTGGCTAAAATCGACTTAACCCGAACAAAGTTTAGATCGAAATGCTGTAAACCTGAACCAATTTTTTACATAGAAGTATGATTGCCTCATATTCAATCATCTTATTAGTTATTTTAATAAAGTCATAAATATTTTAATAAAATAAATTTTATAAATACATGATTTCATATATTTAGAGTTAATAATCAATGGTCAATGTTTATTTAACTACTTTCAATCGAATTATATGAAAATTGATAGAACTTTATAATTTTAATTTCGGTCAAACAAGTAAAAGTAACAATATAATAATGATCACTAATTGATTTGCATTTTCACTGTTTTGCTTTAAGTAAAGGAACCTTATCATCAATTAAAAAATGACTAACAACATAATCTGATACTGACTCGATCAATAGTAATTAGTAATTCGCAATTCGTAGCCGAATTCTACTTGAAAAATACCCGAACCCGATCTGTACCCGGTAAAATCGAACCAATTATTAACCGATGACAACCCGAGACCGATTGAAACTCGACACGTACTTCAACCGACACCAAACTGATGTTAACCCGATTGCTCGAATAATTGATCTTCAACCAAACCGTGACTAACCGGCCCGACCCGACTATGACCCGTCGCAACACGCATCCGAAATATAAACGAATAAAATGACACACATCCGAAACCGACCTGATTATCCAAATGAACACCTCTAGTTCTTGTTTTTGAGATGCCAAATCATGTCCACTTATACTTACCTACACTAGTGGAAAAACCTCATTTCCTGCGATTTTCCTTCTACGCAGCATTAAATAGCAATATATATATATATATATATATATATATATATATATATATATATATATATATATATATATATATATATATATATATATATATATATATATATATATATATATATTACAATTGCTACGGTTTTGTTAAGCCCGCAGCAAATAAGTGCATATTAAATGAAAAAAAAATAAAACATAAATTAATAAGCATTATTTGCTGCGGTTTTGTTAGGCCCGCAGCAAATAAATATTAAATTTTTTTTTTCGTTTAATAAGCACTTATTTGCTGCGGGCTTCTTAAAATCACAGCAAATAATGCTTATTTATTTTTTTTTAAAGTTTAATAAGTAGTTATTTGCTGGGGGCTTCTTAAAACCGCAGCAAATAATGCTTATTTGCTGCGGTTTTTAAGAAGCTCGCAGCAAATAGTTAGTTCAAAAAATATAAAAAATGCGTTTTCACGTTCTATTGCTTCAAACCCTAAAATAACTTTCTTCAAAAACCCACGACGATGACTGTCTTCTTCTTCAAGCTCTTCAATTTCAGAAAATTTCTTCAAAAACCCACGAAAAATCTCTTCAAGTTTTTCAAATCATACTACTCTAATGTGTTTTCTCTTCATTTCGTTCATCATCATCCAAACCCCACGACTTTGTTTAAGTTCTTCAAGTTCCTGTGTTATTGAAATTTGTTGCTTCAATAACCACCCATTGCCCGAATTTCCTTCTTCATCTTTGTTTAAGTTCTTCTACCCACCATTGTTGCTTTTCCTTCAAAAGCCACAAAATTAGGGCTAGTCTTGTTCCTTTTCAACTCATTGTGTTTTAATAGGGATTTAGTCTTTTTTTATACTAATCTTATTGTAGAAACAAAATTATCATATCTCATTACCAAGGTATGTATTTTATATTTGAATGTGAATAATTTACTTATGTATGTACTTGAATATTTGAATGTGAATAATGTTAATTAATTAGGATTTTTAGGGTAGATTGAATGTGAATAATTTACTTATGTATATATGTAGTTGTATATTTGAATGTGAATAATTACTTATGTATGTGGTATCAATGGTTCAATGGGTAGTTGTTCTTGTAAACGGCATCATGTAAGATTATAATCATGTAATTTAATTATCAATCTTTATCATTGGATTAATCATTATTTATTACATTCTACATTATTGGATTATTTAATAATATTAAACGAAAAAAGCAAAAAAAAAAAAAAAAAAAAGTGAAGAATAAATTTGAAGGCAGACAGACCTAACTCCGCGCCTCGCCCAAATCTCCGCGTCATGCGGAGAGCCTCCTAACTCAACCAAAAAAAAAAAAATTTTTCTGCGGGCTTCTTAAAAACTGCAGCAAATAGTCACACTATTTGCTGCGGTTTTTAAGAAGACCGCAGCAAATAGCCAAAACCGCAGCATATTATGGCAAAAAAATCGCAGCAAATAAGGTTTTTTCTACTAGTGCTACTACTCTCTCATTACCTAACATTTCACATAATTGAGCCATTCGTAATAATTTGTATTTTATTCTTATTTTATAAATATAAATATAATTAAGTGAAATCTTATTTGATTCGTATTATTGTATGAATTTTTTTGGCAAATAAATTTTTTTATAAACCTATCAAAAGTGGAGTCAATACAACTCAAATGGGAAGGACCCAATTGGTTTTGCATCGGTATGAACAAAAGTCCATCTTCTACGAATGGTTTTTGAGGCCCACTCTTCATATGCACAGTAAGAATGCTAGGTGATTGCTCGTGCTAAGTACAAATTATTAATACTTAATTATATTTAACATATACTTTTATAAATAAATGAAGAAGTTATCGAAAAAAGAATAAAATAAAAAATAATTATTATATTTGCCTAATTTTGACATATATATATACTAATGAAAATTAAAGTTAAACAATATATTTATACTTAGTGAAAATAGACATATTATATCAAACTATAAATAGTTATCCACCTTTTTAATTTGTGTACAACATTGTATGTTGAAGTATAAAAATTATTATCATCAACACATATTAAAAATCTTTAGTATTTGCCTAATTTTGACCCATAAAACCACTGCATATGATTGATCATGTCTTAATACGTACTGGTAAGATTTTAAAATTTATGTTAGGTAATAATTAAATGATTGAATTCTAATTTTATATCTTGTTCTTTATTTTTTCTTATCAGGACGTTCTTAATGTCAAGTCTTTAGTTGTTGATCAAACTAAATAAAGGAAAATAAAAATTTAGATTTTAGTATTAGGAAACAATATCATGATTGTTATTGTCAATTCTTCTCACTCGTCTATAAATATCGTCTATCTCTAAATGCCGTTTGCATCGCCTCAATTTGAATAGAAAGTCAATTTTTTAACAACTAAACAAAGAAACCAACTAAATAAACCATCAGTAAAAAAAATATATACATCAATCAATACTCCAATAAATTAAATTCAAACAATTCATATCCCAATCTAAATTTAATTATCTAATTAACAATTAATAAAATTCAAACTTAATATAAAACTTAAACAAAAATATCAATTTAATATATTTAGTGTTGTTACTTAAAATTTAGTATCTAAAATATCCTTACTTCATTGTTATTTAACTTGCATTAGAAAAAAATTCACTTTTTAAGAAAATGTATAAATTTTAGATTTTTATTAGAAGTGATACAAATTTCATATTAACAAAGAATATAACTTATGGTATACTTTATATTTCTTACACGCATATATTATTAATCAATGCAAATAAGATAAATATATATTTATCATATAATGCTTGTATAAATTCAATAAAATAATGATAACAAACTAACAATCAAAATCCCAAAGATAAGAAAATTATGATAAACAAAGGAACTCGATTTAAATATAGATAATCATGATAAACAAAGGAATTCAATTTATATCATAATAATTGCATCACTGAGCGTTTTAGTCTATTCAAATATAATAGTAGCCTTCTTTCAAAAAAAAAAAAATAATAGGAGTAGTAGTTTCATTTATTTACTTTCACAAAACTTATGCTAAAAACACAAAAACTTTTTTTGTAAGAAAAAAAAAAGTTGGTTGAAATATATTTTCTTTTTGTAACTAATGTAGGAGATATGGCCCATTCATTGCGATTGATTACATGCTTTACTTCTTTTTTTAGTTCAAATCAACTAACCCAAAAAAATCTATAGAGAGATAATTAAAAAACAAAAAACCCAATTTTTAGATATTGGAATAGAAAAAAAATAGGGATTTTTTATGAGAAAAAGATAGAAGTAATATTCCTCCACAAGCTGCAAACATGTGAGACTTTAGATTAATAAGTTAGAAAGAATAAGTCAGTAATTTGATAAATGAAAGCAAAAATGGGTAAAAAGAGAAAATGTGAAGAAAACAACGAAATTTGTAAATAACATATACTTTCTCTGTTTTAAACCACTTGCAACATTAGCAATATTTGCATTATTCACGCATCACCCTTAATTTGTAATTAGTTCTTAATCTATAAGTTAAAACATATTTAAGTGGGATCTTGTTTTATTTGTCTCAATGCAAAGATTAATATCAAATTTTATAATTTTTTATTATGTGTATATAGAAATATTAAAGATTGAATAGTGCATGCGCAAAAAAAAAGCAAATGTTGCAAATAATTTAAAACCAAGTATTATTACTATTATTCTATTGCCAATAACCCATTATTATTCTATTGCAATTACTATAAAGTGTCTCATCCCTTTTTATATTAAGACAAGAATAAGAATTTTGTATATTAAAAGTATCTTGAATTATGGAAATGACTGTATGATATATAGAATTTAGAATAATGTTAATACATATAGTAACAAAAATGTGCAATAGTTGATTATGTTGTATTGTACGATATGTAATTTAGGATAATTGGTACAAAAATATACACTAGTTGATTATGATTAAGAATAAAAGGATTGTATAGCACATAATTGTTTCTTCGAGCATTTATTAAAAGGGGTTATTAATGACAATAGAATACCACTAATAATAGGACTAATTATGATATCTTTGCAAATTCCACTTTTTTTGGTCAAATTTGTTTTCAAAAAATATACGTTAGAGTAGTAATTAATCAAGGAAAGAATTGTTTCCAAAAGAAGATGCACTTAAGAGTAGTATTTGCGCAAAAAAAAAACTTTTGAGAGCTTGACACTTGTCATTAGATGGTGTCTGTTTTAGTATTAGTTATAGATTGGATGAATTATTAAAATCAACATCTTATAATTTTTTATTGTATATAATTAAATTTGTTAATGATTGAATAAATTCATTTGATATTGGAAAAAAATAAATGTAACAAAAGAGTGTAACATTTGTGAAATTAATAATTTAAAACGAGAGAGTTTAAGAGAATTATTGATCTTAACTACACATGAGATAAAATATTCCCAATTCAATTTATATTCTTTTCAATCAAATCCGACATCTTTCTTTCCTTCCCTATTGCTCTAAACCCGACACTCTCCTTCCTTCCCCATTGCTCTAAACCCTTATTTCTTTTCATGCTTCAAAATCTGAATCCATGGACTCATTCTCATCGGCATTACCGAACGGTCCGGTCTGGTCTGGTTTGACAGAAAAATCAGACCAGACCAGAAATTCCGGTCTGGAAAATTTTCAGACCAGTCAAAAGACCAGACCGGACCGGACCAGACCGTTCTAGAACGATCTGGTCTGGTCTGGTCTACGGTTTTTTTTTTTTTTTTTGGTATTTTTTTAATTGAGTGAGAATCTAAGATAAACGATAATCTGTAAACAAAATACATTTTCTTGCATTTTCATCGCAAACTATAAAAGGTTCATCTATCGACATCGCAAACTACAATTGATCATCAACAATCTATTTAGTCTACAAAGACTAAAATATCAACCAATATCAACAACATATATTATCAACCTTAATTAATGAGGATAGTTTCTTGCATTTTCTTGCATAATACAGCAGCAGCAACATATTAACATTCAACATATCAAATGAGTAATACCAACATATTAACATTCAACATTCAACATAATTAACAATTTAACATTCAGAAATGTAGATTGTGATTTTGGGTTGATTGTGATTTGTGATTGTTTAGTTTGTGTTATAAAAGAAAGCTAGAAACATTTCTTCATTGTTAAACACATTCTTGCTTCTGATTTTTCAAGTGCAAATTGTGAAGGTGTAAAACTGTGTGAAAAGTAGAGAAGATGAGTTTTGGAACAAGTCCAGGAAATGTAGCTGTCCACCATGGAAGCTGCACTGCTAAAGTTATTGAAAAGAGGGTGAAAATTGCAGAATTGGTTTTAAGGGTTTTGATATTTGGGCTTTATGTTCTTGCTGCTTCTCTTATTGGGTTTGATTCTGAAGTTAAGGTCATCTTCTCCATCACAAAAAAGACTAAGTTCATTGATATGAAAGATTCTACACTTGAAAAATCAAAACAGAAGGCTAAATTCTCCAGTAAAACAGAAGGCTTGAAAAAACCCTAAAAAATCAAAAAATCAAAAAATCAAGCAATATACTTACATTACGAGATTCTACACTTGATTCCGTGGTGAATGCTGAGATTCTACACTCGAAGAAGCACAGAAGCACTGTCGATACTCGATTGTCAATGGGTTGAAGGCGAGGAGGCAGGCGATTATCAGAGAAGCCAGGAGCATAGAAGCCTCGAAGAAGGAATGAGAGAGAAGGCGAGGAAGTCTGAAATGGAGATGGAGATTGGAGTGGAGGCAGCCAGGAATTTCAGATTAGGAATTCATGAAATGAGTACTGACTTACTGAGTAGTTGCCCAACCCTAATGCCTAATCCCCTAAAATTTGATTTTAAAACGGTTTTACGGTCCGATTTTTTGGTTTTAAAATTTTAAAACCGGGACCGGACCGTAAACCGTTTAAAAAAAAAACCAGACCAGACCATTTAGACCATAGACCAAACCAAATATTTAAATTACGGTTTGGTCTACGGTTTAGACCAAACCATGTTCAGCCCAAACCGAAGGCAACACGCGTTGTTCCTCGATCTTCTTCTTCCTCCGATCTTCGAAGGATTTGTGTTACGAAAATCAATTGATTCTTCTCTCTTTCGTGATTTTCAAGGTAAATAATCAATTTCTTTTTGCATTCTTGGTTGTTTTGAATAAATCATGGCTGATTACTCTTTCTTTCTTTCCTTCCTTTGGATTCGAACCACAAGAAGTGCAGTAGCCAGAATATTTCTTGTAGCTGCCTTTGAATTTTGCTGTAAGTGAGGGAAACGAAGCTTAACTTTGCTTCTGTTTGAGTGGGAACTGATCCAAGCCAAAGTTGATTTTATTTCGGTTGATTGGGCACCGAAAATCTTCTTATGGCCTCTGGTTTGTTGTCGCCAAACAAGGAGGTACAACACCTTGCTTTTCTTTATTTCTTTTAGCTTTTGTTGTTTCATCTTCCTTATCATATATTTCTATTTACCTTAGTATACTTCTTAATTTGTATCCTTCCCTTAAGTCATGTCTTAAACCCTAAATGTTGATGAATCTTGAGAAATGTTGTGTCATTGAGGGAAATACTTATTAATAATATATGTTGGGAAATTTACCATTCTAGGTTGAAAGACTAGAACGTTGTGAACTTGTGGATTTTAGAGTAGAATAATTATCCTTGTGCTAATTAAATGTAATTGGACAATTTATGATTTATTGGTAAGATGATGAATGTTGGAGTGAGTTAATTGGATCTTGATAATTAATACGAAGTTGTGAGGATTGGAATATAGATAGAATGTTATAATTGATAGAATATAGATGATGTGAAACTCTAATGTAAATTAAGAGAGGCTTTTAGGAATAATGTAATTGTGTTCTTACTAATTAAAAGGTTGACATTCTTGGTTGGCTTCTTAAATTCTTTTGAATTTTCTTGGCTCTTGGATTATATGAACCGATTATGTTTAAATGGAAATATAAAGAAAATTATGGAGATGAGTAATCTTTAAAGGAATATAAACTAATCTAGATCACGGTTATAATATTTTGATGTTAATATCAGAGGTTGTAGTGAGAAACTTGCGCAATCCTTTGATGATTTAGAAATATTAGAGTAGATTGTTAGTTTTACCAACAATCTTAGAAGGAGTTGTAATAAATTGTATGCTAGTATAGTAATATCAAACGCCTTTGGTGATGTTATGATTTTTGTTATGCTTTAGGAGGCGATATCATCAAGAAACCCTTCTAGTTGATAGCCGTGGTTTGGATTCAACTCGTTGAAGCAACTTTTGGTGAGTAGTACTAGGCCCTTAAAGGGTCTGACCAGACTACATTCTTGAAAATAAACCTTTTTACTAAAGCTCTTTTGAAATTGAAATTGAAATTCTTGATACAAATGTTGTTGTTGACTGCTTATGTTGACATTAGGGATGGTCATGGGGCGGGTCTGGCAAGACCCGGACCCGGACCCTTTTATTTTTTTTGGATCCAGACCCGGATCCGGACCCTAAGGGTCCATAATTTTCAGACCTAGATCCGGACCCTACGGATCTGACAGGGCCTAGGGTCCTTAATGGGTCTTATACAAAGCCTCTTTGATTTGTCGAAATTGAAACTTTTTCGAGTCTTTTTGTATTTTTGTAAGCAACTTATTATCGTATTACAAACACTTGTTCGAGTCCATGAAATTCAAATACAAAATAATTACTAGAACGTAAAAACACTTGTCTAAATACATAATTAAAAATCAAATATAAAAGACTAAATGAGAAACATAGTTTATATTCCATAACATTAAAAATTAAAAATTACAAAGAGAAATTAGGGTTACTGGAGTAGTGGAGTTTAGGGCTTTAGGCTTTATTTACTGCTTTAGTTTAGGCTTTAGGAAAAAACATGTTTTCAACTTTTCATTATATAAGAAATAAATTAAGAAATCAGAAATTTAAAATATAAAATTTAAAAGTTTAGGGTCCGGGTCTTTATCTTAGGACCCGGACCCGGACCCGTCAAATTTTTTTAAGATCCAGACCCGGATCCGGATCCGATGGGTCTAAAAAATTAAGACCCAGACCCTTAAAAAAGGGGCGGGTCCAACAAGGTCCTGGAATCATGACCATCCCTAGTTGACATTATGATATGGTCAATAGATCGGGCTTGCAAGCTGGTGACGGAGTTGAGGAACATTGTTTCCTACTCCTCGTTTTGAGGCAAGTTGTCATTCAGATATTGACTAGCTTCACCCGAGAGCGACATAGCCTTAGATCTATGGGGCATCTCTCAAACTAGACTCCCTGTGTGCACATAGATTTAGGAAACTGATGTCGCTTTTAATCCTTTGCTCAGAATTATTGTGTTTTGTTGTTTTGAATTATTACTTCTCATTCAGTTTAATCTAACCCGCTGTTGTTTCCAACATTTAGTTTATTTACAGATCGGAGCCGGTCGGGAACGATGGTTAGCAGAGTTGATTAGAGTTCCAAGGATGTTATTTTGAGCTGAACACGTTAGAATTTTGTAGTTTTGTATTAGGCTTTGGTAATTGTAAATTAGTTTAGACTGTATTGGTTATGTTGGACTTTTATAGGGACTTTATGATTGATTTATGAAATAGATAGATGTTTGGATTGGGAATTAGTTGGTTTAGCTATGATTTAGAACTAAAGACTCATTTGCGCAAGTTTTGGGATTGAGATTTGAGTTTTCTTGGGACGTAATCCCCGTGATGACCCTGTTTAATCTGTCAACGATAGGTCGGCTTGTTACATAGAGGGAGTATAACTGAAGTCTTAATTGAGCTAAATTGGTTGGGACAAGGTTCAAAATGAGATAAAAGGAAAATATTACACTTCTTTTGCTTCTCAAAGTTTATCCATCTTAATGTTCAATTTGAAAAGTGAGAAAATTAAATATAATTTTTTCTAATATCTACATATGAAATATTATTGATAAGTGTAAATGTATGAAATTTTAAAATAAATATTTATATTAATTAAATTGTAAATTTTCAAATGAGATGGTCTTTACTGGGCTGATCCAATATATACTTAGTATCTTAAAGTGATTAATTATAATCTCAAAGAGATTACATATTGTTTTATAGTGATCACTATCGTTTTAGTGTGATCACGTATAACCTTAAAGTGATCACTTACCATCTTAAAATAATAAATTAGAGAATTAAAATGCATATATGAGCTTGTTTCATGGTAAGACGATCTCATATAAGACATGTTATTTTAATTTATCGTTTTTAAAAGTAATTAAAACTTGCTATAGCAAGTTATCAGGTTACCAAGTTTACTCTAGGAAAATACTCTCTAAAGTTGAGATTATTCATAGTTAATCAATAGGTGGGATTACTGTAGTAAAATTATAAAAATATTGGATTATTCTATGTAATTTTTCCTATTATTTTTGGGTTTTTTTGAAAATGTTTGTAGCAAAAGTGTTGCATATTAGTCTTTAGAAGTTTGACCAAAGGTTAACGAGTACTTTTGAAGCCAAGGATCAAGGTTTAGTTATATAGGGTGATTTTTGAGTATTTAGGAAAAGTTGAGAACTTTTTATAGAATTATTATTTTTAAAAATCTCAAGTATTGTTCTTAAGGATATACAAAATTATATATATATATATATATATATATATATTTATTTATTTATATACATATATATATATTTATATACATATATATATATATACATATATATATATATACACACACACATATATATATATATATATATATATATATATATATATATATATATATATATATATATATATATATATATTTATGTTGGTAAATATGTATTTTATGATGAGCTATTATGTGTGATAATATTGTGGGAATTTTTACGAATTATTGTAGTGTAAAATTGCTTAAAAATAAATTTGAAAATGTTTTTTCTTTTTTTTTTTTTAATAAAAATTTTGATGAACGAAATTATGTGACTTTAAGAAATAGTTTCTAAATATTTTCTAAGAATATTCAAGTAATAAAAGGTTAGTAAAATTTTATTAATATTGATCCTTGCGTTTCTTTGATTATTGGAGTTAAACCGTTATTTAAATGCTTAAATTAATTATAAAATAAAAAACGATGTTAAATATATTTTTATTAATTAAAATAATTATGAAAAATTCATGAATTTTTTTCATGAATTTTTTTTAATCGATTTATTATTTATCGGTAAATTGTATAATAGAAAAATATGAACTAAATACTAAACGACATCATTTTGACCTAATATTAACGGTACACTTCTATACACAGTAGGTACATAATAGAACCCTTAGATTAATTCTCTTGGGGATTTATGCACTTTAACGAATTTTATGGCTTTATTGGTATAAATAGCTATATTAATTATTTAAAATTTGATAAAATTATTTAATCACTTCAAATGACTTTAATATAATGTTATAAGACTTTAGAAACATAGGGAAAAATTATTCATGATTAATTTGTTATTTATTTATAAGACTTTAGAAACATAGGTAAAAAGTATTTTATTTTATTATTTAAACTTATTGTTTTAATTGCCGATAAATTGCAAATTATTGAGAAAACATTATTGCTAGACATATCTCTGTTTATAACTTTTAATAAAATTTATGAAATATATTCTGGTTGTTCGAAATAAATTTTATAACTATTTAAATTTAAATTTATTTTACTTAAATAAATTGAGATGAACCATTGAAAAGGTTTTAGTAACTTTTTTGGAAAATTGTGTTGGGTTTTAAGCAAAGAATTGAAGGATGTATTTTTATGCCTTGCATTGAGGCCCCAATATAGCACAAATATTTTATACAAAATATATATGTATTTGTTTGCAAGTAAGTATGTTATTCCCCCAAGTTGGAAAAGTTGAAATTGTGGTGTATGTTGCAAAATATTAGTAGCTCATAATTTTTAGCCACTATTGGAGTCGAGTAAGATTTCATGAATTATGTTTCAAAAGTTTTTGAATGATTTAAAACCATTAATTTAAGTCAAGTATGACTTTTGAGATGTAAGTTTAAAAGTCTCTTTAAAATGCTTTAATTTTTCAAAACAAAGAGTTTAGGCAAATTAAAATTTTATTAACTCGTTTGACGGATATCAGTGTGCTTTACTATGCTTTTGTGTATTTTTCAACAATTTTGTTTTTCGAGTAAATCCCATGCCACCTTGAAGAAGTGTTAGAGGAGAAGTCAGTATTGGACTTACGTAGGAGTACGACTCCATTATGTTCATTATGTTCTTAAGTTAGCTTTTATGAATTTGAGAGATATTATTAGACATCATAGAAAGAATTTGAATAATTTAAAGTTGTAAGTTTGGACTTAAAAACTTTAGTTCGATTTTGTTGTAATTTTTCTTTATTTTACACAGTTAAGACTTTCGTTATATTGCTTTAATTTTGTTTGAAGTATTTTACTTGGGCATTGGTTTAACCTTCTATTTTTCTCCATTAAGACTATCCAACTTAATCCTTATGTTCAAGGAATTATTTATCTATCATTCCTATCCTGCCAGAAAATATACCTCTTCTCTTTTTCTCTTCCACACGTCACAAATTAGCCAGAGAAATACCAATTTCTTTCCATCCATTCTCCATCTGTTAGTTTTTTAAAACGAGGAATTGATTTTCTATTACATCTTTTCTTTCTCAATTATCAGCCTAGGTTTCATCTTCTCTACAACGTTTATCCACTATAAAATCAACTGGTATTCTTCAATAAAAGGGTAACGAATATGCATGTGTTATTACTCATCATAGCATTAACTTTTAGTGCATTCATTGAAGTATTAGTCACAAATACCTCAAGTTATAAACCAATCTTGATTGTTCATCCTAGCTAAGGGTCACTATGTACTAGGATTTCACCAGCCTAGGCACTCTTTTCTTTTCCAAAATTTGTTTAGGCTTGTGTGCGTTTGTTTTGCAGTTATAAATGGTTTTACTTGAATAAAAGGATAAATAGAAACGACAAACCTCACTGATAGGATGTTTATTATCGGGTATCCCGTTAGTCAGGTACCTATTTTAGCGGCCCGTGTCCCGACTTGATTTATCCAGGTTTCCGGATAAATCGGATCGGAATAATAGGTACCCGAATTTTTCAAACTTATACCAAATCTTAGATTACTGATGTCCTTTTAGTTTACCTTTTTAGTGTCCTTAGCCTCTTGCTCTTATCGTTTTCTTTGTATTAGTTCTTTGTTTTCTTTTGTAGTAGTTCTACCTTTATTCTTTATTTTATGTGCCTTTAAGTTATTTTGCACATGTAATCACGTCTCTTTACCTCCCTCAAGCCGGGGGACTCCTTTAGCCGCGCTCTCCTTTATGGATATGAGTTGCCGTCGTCTTTTCCTGCCCAGACCCTGGCTTTAGTTTTTCTAAGAGCGGGATATATTAGGTAGGATGACGATGAAGAAAAGCATATCAAGTAAAAATTATCAGAAAATGAAGCTAGCTTTAGAGATTTTAGCAATAAGTAGATTACAAAACTGAATTACTGATTGTTACTCCTAACAAATAAGTAGATTACAATACTGAAAAAGAATATCAAATAGAAACTTATCAAATAAAGCGCCTCAACACTTAATACTAATTGCTACTCCTATTATTTAGGGATGCTGGAATGCTGACGGATTACAATATTTATCAAAAAAATATTCCGCCTTTCTTAAACGGGTCAACGGATAACCGGATAAAATTATTTTGTGGCCCAAGACCCAAACCAATAAAGAGGGGTCGGGTACCCAACCCAAAACTTTTAACTTTTTCTTTTTTGTGACCTGCCATTTAAGATGCAGGTCGACGAGTCGAATATAACAAATCAGGTTTTTTTGAACAGTACTCACCGATATAATCATCCACATATTTAATTCCTAAAATAACTCTAATTTATATTAATTAAATTGTGTCATGTTCAAGACAAGAAAACAGTTTAATTAAGAGTGAATATTGCCACATAAGCCACAACTAAAAAGAGGCATTGTAATTTCTTTCGTCAGAAAATGATGGATGCAGATGCCATCTAAGCAGAGCAATACATATATATATATATATGTAGGCAATGACAACCTAAAAAGCGGATGATATAACTTGACTTTATTCTATAACTATGATTTCATTAATTAACAACTTATGCCAAAAAGAGAGCTAAAAATGAGGAAGCCAATAACCCTTTTAAAAGTTGACGTATAAAGGAGATTTTACACTAGTTTGGATTTTCAGAAACTTATGCTTAGCTACTAAACCTAGGATTGGTACATAAGCCACGTTTACTATTTCATTATTTTTATTATTATTTATCATTCTTATTACTAATATATATACCCATGCAATGTACATATATGTAAGTATGTAAAAATATAAATAAAAGAAATGTAACGACATACATAAACTTAAAGCTGTTCAAAAGTGACCCGGCTCGAAACCGAAAGTAAACCAACCCGAAAATGTGTTCCTTTTTTAGGTTTATCGAACCGACAGTACCAGAACCGAAATTGTACCTGAGCCGGTTGACAACCGAAAATGAGAAAGCTGAACCCGAGCTGTAACCGATTTTTGTAACTGACACATAACCGTTAACTGAGATTACCGGAACCTAATAATGACCAACCCGAGTCATATCCGACCCGAATCATGCTCGAAACCGAATTCTATCCAGCTAAAACCGACTTAACTCGAACGAACTTTAGATCGAACTGCTGTAAACCTGAACCAGTTTTTAACATAGAAGTATTATAAGACTCATATTCAATCATCTTATTTGATAATCTAATAAAGTGTTAGATATTTTAATAAATTCAATTTTATAAAAATACTTGGTTTCACATGTTTAGAGTTAATAATTAATGATCAATGTTTATTAAACTACTTTTAATCGAATTAGATGAAAATTGATAGAACATTATAATTTTAATTTTCGGTCAAACAAGTAAAAGTAACAAAGTAATAATGATTACTAATTGATTTGCATTTTAACTGTTTTGCTTTAAGTAAAGGGAATCTTGTCATCAATTAAAAAATGACTGATATTGATTCGATCAATAGTAATTAATAATACGTAGCCGAATTCTGTTAAAAAAAAAAAACCCGAACCCGATCTGTACCCGACAAAACCGAACCAATTAGTAACCGATGACAACCTGAGACCGATTGACACTCGACACGAACTTCAACCGACACCAAACCGATGCTAACCTGATAGCTTGAATAACCGATCTCCAACCGAACCGTGACTAACCGACTCGACTTGAGTGTGACCCGTTATAACACATAGCCGAAAAATAACTGATCTGAAATACAATCGAATCGAATGACACCGGTCTGAAACCATCCCGATCACCCGAATGAACACCTCTACATAAACTATTGATAACAACGTGTGATTGTGATAAATTCTAAAAATAAAAATATTAAAAAATCACCATTATTCGAATAAAATTGATTTATATGGAAAATAATTAGTTTTAATGAGATTTACTATATGGAAGATATTCATACTACTATCAAATAAAAAGTATTTTAAATTAAGTTTGCAAGAGAATTTTTTTTAATTGATGTTTTAATCACAAAAATAAAAATTAGTATGTTAAAATAATGAAAAAATATATTCAATTATGACAAATTCTCCTACTTTATATTACAGATAATTTTAACTTAATCTTGTAAGAGAAGCTTTATAAGAAAACAAATTTATTATATAGTCCTAAATTACTAGACTTTCATTAAAATACCTAAGCAATAATAGTCAAAAGATTTTTTCCAAATCATCATGTATTGTGAGACTGTTAATTGGATTTTTACAGCTCTTTTATTATATTGTATGATTGATTGATTATTGATTAATTGATTCATGTAGGATATAAACTTAATAATTAAATCTTTGTATTTGTTTTAACAATATAATTATCAAAGCGAAGAAATAATTTGTTATACAATTATATTAAAACATATATGTGAAAAAAGACAAAAAAGTACAATCAATCAATAAAAATTTAACAAATTGATTATCCTTAAGCTATATTGATGAGATCATAAAATCCAAGTCAAGAAATGTCTGTCAATAGTTTTTATTAGATTTCAATTACTGCAATTTTAACATGTAATAGAAAACTCTATTTATTATTAAAAAATTATTCTTTTTTATTTATGATTGCATCATTGAAAAATTATAGTTTTCCATCAATATATTATATTTTAATTTAATTTATAGATTTTTATCATGTATAATTTCATTATTAACAAAAATTTAAATGAATCATAAAATATATAAACTGAATATAACATACTACTATGATAAATTTTTGAGTTTAAGACTTAAGATTGTGTATATGAAAATAGAAAATTAATATTTTATTTTTGTCTTTTTTTGGTTGGATCATTCATTTTTGATAACGAGTTTTTAATGAACCAAAATTTGATTTTCTTTATGATTTCTGATTAAATACTCTAACAGTTTCTTCATGAGGCCCCAGGATATATTATATACTCTTAACTGCCTCTTAACTGCCCGTTTGGTTGATGATAATGAAGTAATGAGAATGAAATGTTGTAATGGCAATAGTAATGAAGGAATGGATATGAGAATTGGTAATGAAGATTCTTTTGTTTGGTGTGCATGACTAAAGAATGATAATGGAAGATAATATTCCATTAATTGCATTTGGTTGTTAGTAATAAAAAATGGTAATGACTCTTAGTTTCATTATTGTATATTTGTATCTAAAAGCATTTGTATCTAAATTATTCTATCTAATGATTCTTTTTTTAATAACAATATTTTTTTGGATAATTACATACATTACTTTTTTTTTCTTCTATTTTTTTTTTCAGCTCGAAACAACATTACCTTATTTTATTACCACAGTAATACTTTATTACCAATACAGCCTAATACCAGGTTGTTTGATGGTAATAAAAATGACCATTTTTAGTAATTTTATTACCTTATTTTATTACCATCCATTACCATTGAAGGCATCCAAACAATCAAATTTTTTATTACTTAATTTTATTACCATTATCGCCTTCTAATATCATGTACCAAACGGGACGTAAGAGTTTCTTCGTTAGTATATATTTTATTGATTATTATTATTTTCATTATTTTATCGTGCTTCTTATTCTCACGGATAATGGATATTACGAGTTTCGCAAAGTATTTCTCTGTAAAACTTTTGAAGTCATTTCTAATAAGTAGTTTGTAATTGTATCGGTAATTTGTTAGGTAAAAACTTGGAAATATAGTGTTACGTGTGAACTTACGATGCTTTATTTATAATCGATGCTTCATGGGTAGGGGAAGACACGTGACAATAAGGTGACTAATTGTTGATTATATGTAAGTTTGATATGGGAGAAAGAAAAAAATAATTTTAAAATTAAGTTTTAAAGTTAAGGAGTCTTGTAAATTAAAGTCTTAATATTTATTTTTTGCAAATTATAATAATTAAAATATCAAAGTCTACAGCACTCAGACCAATTTATATAATTTTGCCGCTTAAAGTGATTAGTCTAATGTTATAAGTGATTAGTCTAAGGTTATAAATGTTCATTTTAAAGTTATAAATGGTTATTTAAAATTATGTCACTTTAATGATGTAAAAATGCTCACTTAAAAACTATAAACAGTCATTTAAAGGTTAAAATTGGTCACCTTAGCATTATAAGTAATCACTTAAAGGTTATAATTGATCATATTAATATTGTGATTGATCACAAATTTATAAGTGATCATTTTAGAATTGTACAGTAATTACTATAACTGTAAGTTATCACTTCTAGGTTATAAATTTACAATTGATTATTTTAAAATTATAAATGATTACATTAAGATTAAAAGTGATCACTTTAAGACTAAGTTTATGTTGGTTCAGCCTAATAAAGATAGTCTCTATAATACTGTCTAATTTGAGAATTTGTGTAGTTGTTCTTAAAACTTGTTTAGTCAAACCAATTTTGTTTTACTTTTTGTTTTGAATAAAAATAAAAATTACTTTAATATTTTATTTGGGATTAGTGTAGAATTGAATTGCTTTGTATTGATATTTACTACTCCCTCCTATTAAGCTTATGTGTCCCATTTCCTTTTATGGCCAAGTCACAATTGTCCCATTTCTATTTTTGGTATGAGTTTTTGACTTTTATGCCCTTAGTAACTTTATCCTATTTTCAATTATACCCTCTATTATCCACACTAATTTTCCTTCTTTACATTAAAAAACCCATAATACCACTCTCTTTCCTACCCTTAGGGTCCCACTTTTGACTCTTCTTAAAATCTGTGAAAAGTTAAATGAGACTCCTAAGGTGAATAGGAGAGAGTATTTAGGATTAGTTATATAAATGTGTAAATGATTTGTTGAGAAAGAATAGCAGAAAAATATTGATGAATCTTAATACTTGCACGCCCTCTGCAACCTGAATTCTAGTTATATAAATCCGAAATTGAATTCGCTTGAGCTCCAAACAATTTAACTTTCAATTCAAGTTGAGGCTTAGTTTATCACAGTTATTGATGTTTATATCCAGAGAGGAGTGAATGTTGATGCTAATCTTGGTATCAAATGGTATTATAATGATTGTGGTAACAATTTTTTACACTAATCATAGTTCGATTAGTGTATATTCTTCTTTGTTGTTAATCTTTACGACCTTTTAAAGTTAAGGCTCTTAGGACACTAATTGTTTTGAGCTTTTGTTCATTTGTCGGTTCATTTGAGCTAATTTTGGAACATTTGAGCTTTGATATGGATTATCTATGTATCAAATGACTTCCACTTAGTCATTTTTGAATATGTTTTAACTCTTTATATTTTTGCTAAACTTAAAGACTAATAACACTTTAATATTATGCACTATGCATGACTTTTTGCAATCCTTGCTCCCTTTAAAACCGAATAAGGTAATTTGGTTAGAAAATTTTTTTTTCATTCATTGATGATCATAGTGCAAAATACCGCTCGGTTTACAAAATCATAACGTTGTTATAAATGTTTTATAATTTATTGCGACCGAAATATTAATCGACACAACAACTAATTCATCCGTGTTGGTGCAAATGTGCGACCTTGACCAACACAATATTATTGCACTATGTTCAATACTTGTGCCTTCTTTGTTAGTTTCAAAGTTTCTTTAGCGAATGAATTTTATATTTTATAATCCAGTCTTTCTTTGACGGCTTAACTCTTTGTTGTTTCAATACAGCAGGACTAAAGACATATGAGATCAGAGTACATACACTTCTCTGACAAAAAGAGAGGGGGGAAGGGGACAGTTCCATCTTCGGTTGATTTATATGTTTAAATTGCAATGGATAACATTTGGTACATAGGCAATGTTGGTGCTACAGATTCACATCTTCATCGTATGACCGCGGTTCTTACGGTATTTTGTCTCTTATATACTAGATTGCCCATTATGAGTTTGTTTAATTGTGTGAATGAGTGAGAATATTGATGAATCATGGTTTATATATATATATATATATATATATATATATATATATATATATATATATATATATATATATATATATATATTTTCAAATGAAAATTTAGGGTGGTTGGGTTATTTTGCTGATTTTTTTTGATTTAGGGTTTGTAATTATAAAGTTGATTTCTGCTTCATTTGATTTATTAGTTATTTTGAGTTTGATTGTTGGTAGATGGTATTTGAAATAGAGTTTAATCTATTGTTTTGAATGCAAATTTGGAGTAAAATAGTGATAAACATTTTTGACTTTCGATTTTGAACCAAGCATGCATGGTTCAAGCATAAACACACCTCAAGATCAGGAGGGAACCAAAGAAAGAAACTCAAGCTTAATTAACCAAGACAAGACTCACAGCAAACACATACAGACCGAAGAACAAACAATGGAACAGGCTGTCTGCCAGCTGACCTTGCAGAGTTCATGGAGTTCAGATGTGTGCACCAGGGACCTGGATAACCTAAGGGGGATCATCTCTATACATGGACCAAGTAGCCAAGGCCCAAGAACAACCCTGATGATACACACAAAGCCCACAGACCTAGCTCTAAGGTCCTAAGTCAACTAGATCAATACTGGAGGCAAATCTAGTTTAGCTCTTATGTTCTGTTCTTATTTTCTTCTATTTTGTATATGTGCTTGGCATGTGATTTTTAAGTAAGGTTTAGGGAGTTAGTTAGGCCCAAGTTTAGCCGTTATTTTGTATTAGAGCCCTATATAAAGGAACCCTCTTAGTTATAAAAGGATGATTTTCAGATTTTAATCAAAACACACTGTGTTTTTTTCTTTCAAACAATTCTGTTTGAGACAAGTGTGATTGAAACACTTGAGTTCTTTTGGTTTGTGAGTGAAGCAAACCAAGGAGCAACCACATTCTCCAAGTGAGTGAAGCTTTGAGAGAGTGTGTAGGATCTCAGCCTTGGTGAGTGAAGCCATTGCTGGAAACTTGGACACATAGCCTGAATATCAAGAATTGAGTTCTTGGTCTTGTTTGGGACCATTTTGAAGAGTGAATACACAATCTGGTCTGCTATGATTTAGTAGGCTGGTTGTGAGCAAGTTTAGGAGTCCAAACACCCCTAAACTTGGTGCAAATTTGTATCAGAGCGTAAGTCACGAAGAAGGACAGGAGATCAAGAATAAGACATTTGAATGTGCAGAGGGAATTAGAAAGGATTCTTGTGTTGAATTGCACATGCAGAATTGGTAAACTCTTTCTAATTTTTCTTCTTTAACTTACGAGTATTAGTAATCTGAAGGCAGGTAGATAATTTTTTGATCAAATTTTTGTTAACATTTTGAGTAAGTCAGATAATACACAAGACTTGTCACCTAATAATTAGAATTGTGATCTTGTTTTCTATGTATTGTTTTGTTTTGGAAAATTCTTCGTATAATCTGAGTTGGATTGATCTGAGACTATGGAGGCTAGAATGGAAGCATTAGAAGCAGCATTACAGGCAATAACCCAAACCTTGGCCACTGCTGGTCTTGGAAATCCAGAAGACCACATAACAATAATCACAATAACAGTGCTGCATTGAGAAATCAAGAGGACTAAACAGTTAGGATTGATTTACAGGATTTTGATGGCCGATCACATGACCTTAAGACTTACATTGAATGAGTGGCTAGCCTAGATAGATATTTTGACTTTAAGGACACTTCACCTGAGAGACAGTACAAGTTGGCTAAAATAAAATTAACAAAATTAGCAGCTGTATGGTTAGAGGGTGTTCAGAAGCAGAGAAGAAAGGAAGATAGGGCTAGAATCGATACATAGGACAAACTTAAGAAACATCTAAGGAGGAAATATGTTCCTTCAAATTACAACAACTCTATGTAGAATGGAATAACTTGAGTCAAAGGAACAAGAGTGTTGTTGATTATTTGCAGGAGTGGGAAAGACTATCAGTACTTTGTGAAGTTTCTGAAATAGATTGGAGTGAGGGTGGCAAAATTCATTGCAGGACTTAAGGATGATATTAGGGAGAAACTTATGATAATACCCAACTTGACTTTACAATTGGCATGCAACATAGCTTTGAATATAGAGAAGGAGGCTGTAAAGAAGAGGATTAATAACAACTCTGGGTATAGTAAGACACCTAAAACCTTACCACTTAAGCTAACAACTAGTTCACTTATTCCACCTAGGGTAGATAGCCAGAACAGTGGAGTAAAGAACAAAGCAAATGTGCCTCTCAAAAATGTAGTTTGCTTTAAGTGTCATGGACATGGACACTATAGAGATGCTTGTCCTAATGCCAGGGCTTTCACTATAAAAGAGTGGGAGGAGATTAAGGGTGACACTGATCCCAAGGTGATGTTAGTATCTAGGAATGGAAGAGAAGAAGAGAGTTGGCCCCCTATAGGTAGTGAAGAACCTGATAGATCTTACAGAGTGAATGAGACAGGAAGCTTACAAAGGTATGAAAACAGTATAGAGGATAGTGAGTCTGAGGAAGAAAGGGAGAGGATAACGTGATGTACGATCACCTACATCTAATTCTCATGAGCTAGCTAAGATCAATACAATGATATATCAAACGAAAGACGCTCAAATTCAAAGTCTAAATGTCAAGCCCTTTAATTTCGTAGTCATGATCTAAGTCTTCATTAATTTGAGTCTTTTATTTCATTTTAAATATTTGAGTCCTTTAGAAATGATTAAGCCAGGTTTAGGATCAAGCTTAATCATGTCTCATGTGTAGTTAGTTGAGTTGTAATTTTCTTTTAAGTCTAGTATTTATTTTTTGGCTCAAATGGGTTCGAAATTTACAAAGTGTGTGAAGCAAGAATCGAAGCAAAACATTCAGCCATAAAATCAGCATGATGGCTGAAAATCATCAAGGATTTATGAAATTTATTGAAGGACATTTGCAAATCAAGTCAAATCAAGCCAATCACTTTATTTTCAAATATCCTCTAGATTTAAAAATATAGCTGTTGGAAACTTGCTTTTATCCTATAGATTTAAAAATATAGCTGTTAGCTTACTTTTGTGTAATATTCAGATTTTTTTGCAAGTTGTAATCTTTTGTAGCTGAATTCTATAGTATAAATAGGCTACTTGCTCTCTAGTAATTCACTCACTTTCATTACAATTTTTAATACAAACAACCTTTGAGCATTTCTTGTTCTTTCTTTGCAATTTAATTTTAACTTGGAGTACTTGAAAGTATGTTGAAGTTCCTTTGTTTTTCATTCTTTAGGCTAAAGATTGAATGTGTTCTTAGGAGCCCATAGCTTTAATTCCGTGGTGAATTCTGTATCGAAATTAAACCTTTGGTTCAGCCATTTTTAAGTTGTTCAATTAACATATCTTTTCTTAATTTTCCTTGTTTCAAAACCACAAAAATCACAAAACAATTCTATTACAATAGAAACTAATCAGCCTTATTTATTGAATTCAAAACTTCAAAATACAAACGTGTGTTTATAGTTTGGTTCTTGTTTAATACATAGCCAACCTATATCGTCTTGGTATCAGAGCCAAGGCTACGCTCCTAGCCTTAATTTGGTTCATTCACAAAGCAAAACACCATGTCTCAAAGTGGTGAAGGAGAAACAAGTGATTGGAGCAGAATTGATGAAGAGCAAAACGCCACCATTAAATATCTACAAGCCCAACTTAAAGAGTTTCTAGACCTAAAACGCACCCTAAGGGAAGGTGGGGATAATGAGTCTGAAAGTCCTACAGTTAATAGGCAAAAAAGCCCTGGAGATGATCTTAAAGTCGACATTCCAAAATTTGAAGGAAGATTAGATGGAGATAAGTTCCTTGAATGGGTAAGAACCGTTGAAAGAGTATTTGATTACAAGAATACGGATGAAGAAAAGAAGGTAATGATAGTAGCATTAAAATTGCGCAAATATGCTTCTACTTGGTGGGCTAGCAAATGTGCAAAACGAGAAACAGAAGAGAAACACAAGATTAGATTATGGGAAAAGATGAAGAAGCAAATGAAGGAAAATTTTCTGCCTTCATACTACATGCAAGAGAATTTCACCAAACTTCAACATCTATAACAAGATGGCAGGAGTGTAGAAGAATATGGTCGAGAATTTAAAACCATGATCATGAGATGCGACCTTAAGGAGGATGATCACCAAACCTTGGTAAGATTTTTAAATGGTTTAGATTCAAAAATTAGAAACATTGTTTAATTACAACCTTATGCTTGCCTTGATGATTTAATTAACCTTGCACATAAAGTGGATAAACAACAAAGAACTAAAATAAAGGAAACCTCACGTTTCACTTCAGCAAGAACTAACAATTTCAATTCCTACCAAAAGAACACTCCCCATTCCTATTCTAAAGCCCATTCACAAGATTCAGAAGCTTTGCAAAACAATCGTTTAAAGCAGCCCCTAAGTGTGCCCAATACACCCAAACCAAACACCAATTCACTCACACCTAGGAGATGTTTTAAGTGTCAAGGCCTAGGACATATTTCTTCCGAATGCCCAAACCGAAAAATGGTGAACTTGGTTGAGTTTGAAGATTATTAAGAAGAAAACAAGGAGGATTTCCTTGACAATGAAGAACTTGATGAGGAAATGATATATTCGGATGAAGGAGAAATTCTGGTCATGCGGAGAGCTCTTAGTGGGGTCAAAGCCAAAGATCCAAACCAACAAAGGGAAACAATATTCCACACAAAATACACGGTTAAAGGTAATATTTGTTCGCTTATCATTGATGGAGGAAGTTGCACTAATGTCGCTTCAAAAACTATGGTGGACAAGCTTAATCTCACCACCACTCCATACCTCGAGCCATACATGATTCAATGGTTGAATCAGAACAAAGGTATTCCTATAAACTCTCAAGTTTTACTATCGTTTTCAATAGGCAATAGTTATAAGGATAGTCTTATATGCGATGTTATACATATGAATGCTTGTCATGTTTTATTATGTAAACTGTGGTAGTGTGATAGGAAAGTTATGCATGATGGTTTTAGAAACACACATACTTTTGTTTTAAATAACAAAAAGATAACTTTAGCACCATATGCACCTAACGCTAGTTCTAAATTACAAGCAACTTTAACTAATTTTCATTCTTTATTTCCTATACTTAAAAGTGAACAACATGAATATATGGAAAGAAAAGAATTTTTATTGTTAAATGAACAAACCGAAACTGTAGTGCATGATCACCCTTTGATTGAACCTTTGCTTGATGAATTTGCATGTTTTTCCTAATGTAATACCAAATGGACTTCCTTTTAAAAGGGATATACAACATAAAATTGATTTCATTCTCAGTTCCTAATTGCCTAACAAACCAGCCTATAGGACTAATCCTAAGGAAACTGAAGAAATTAGGAGACAAGTTGATGATTTGTTAGCTAAAGGTTTGATTAGAGAATCCATAAGTCCTTGTGCCATTCCTACCTTACTTGTGCCTAAAAAGAATGGAGAAATGAGGATGTGTGTGGATAGTAGAGCCATCAATAGAATCACTATCAAGTATAGATTTCCCATACCTAGACTTAATGATTTGTTAGATGATCTATATGTAACTAAAGTTTTCTCTAAGATTGACCTTAGGAGTGGATATCACCAAGTTAGAATCCATGAGTGGGATGAGTGGAAATCGCATTTAAGACTAAGGAAGGAATTTATGAATGGTTAGTTATGCCCTTTGGTTTATCTAATGCACCTTCTACCTTTATGAGACTTATGAACCAAACCTTGAAGATCAATTTGTAGTGGTTTATTTTGATGATATTTTGGTGTATAGTCAAAGTGGAGATGAACATGTTGATCATTTACGTTAAGTGTTTAGTGTGCTAGCTAAGGAGAAGTTATATGGTAACTTAGAGAAATGTCAATTCTTTTCGGAGTCAGTTAAGTTTCTTGGGTTTATTGTGTCAATCGAGGGGATAAAAGCGGATGAAAAGAAAGTTGAAGGTATTAGAGACTGGCCTATTCCTACCACCATTCACCAAGTTAGATCATTTCATGGTTTAGCTTCTTTTTGCAGGAGCTTTGCCCCAAAATTTAGTTCAATCATGGCCCCTATCACCGAACTCACAAAACTTAAGACTTTTGAGTGGAATTCCAAAGCACAAGCAGCCTTTGACACCATCAAAAACAAACTTACCACCGCACCTGTTCTAGCTTTACCTAATTTTGATGATATTTTTAAAGTAGAGTGTGATGCATCTGGGGTAGGTATTAGAGGTGTCCTTACTCAAAACAACAAACCCCTTGCTTACTTTAGTGAGAAGCTTAATGATGCTAAGAGGAAGTACTCAACTTATGATAAGGAGTTTTATGGTATTATTAGATGTTTAGCACGTTGGAGACACTACTTGATTGCCAAAGAATTTGTGTTACATTCTGACCATGAGGCCTTAAAGTTCATTCAAAGCCAACACAAACTTCAATCTAGACATGCTAAGTGGGTCGAGTTCCTATAAACCTTTCATTTCACCATTAAACACAAAGCGGGTAAACTAAACACCGGAGCTGATGCTTTATCTAGGAGATACTTGCTTTTGAGTACTTTGAAAACTAAGGTTGTGGGAATGGAATTGTTAAAGGAATGCTATATTGATGATGTTGATTCTAGAGGAGTTTTCGAAAAATGCCATAATAAGCTTCAAGAACTTTTTTACATCTTCCAAGGATATCTTCTTCGAGGAAACCAATTGCGTATGCCTAGACATAGTGTTAGGGAGACTTTAATTAAAGAGTATCATGAAGGAGGACTTGGAGGACATTTTGGAGAAGAGAAGACCATAGCTTTAGTAAGTGAGACCTTCTATTGGCCTAAGCTTGCTAAGGATGTCATTCATGTTATCAAGAGATGTGTGCAATGTCTAAAAGCCAAAGCCCAAAAAACATCTCAAGGTCTTTACCAACCTCTTCCTACGCCACAAAACCCATAGAAGGATGTGAGTTTAGATTTCATCACTGGACTTCCTAGAACCTCTAACAATAAGGATTCCATCATGGTTGTTGTTGATAGGTTTTCTAAGATGGCTCATTTCATTGCTTGTCATACTACTCATGATGCCGTTAATATGCTAACCTTTACTTTAAGGAGATAGTAAGACTACACGGGATAGCAAGAAGCATAGTGAGTGATAGAGACTCAAAGTTTCTTAGTCATTTTTGGCTTACTTTGTGGAGAAAAATGGGAACAAAGCTTAAATTTAGTAGTTCTAGCCACCCCCAAACCGAAGTAACCAATAGGACCTTAGGAATCTTGTTGCGTGCCCTCATTACTAAGAATCGTAAACAATGGAAACAATTGCTACGACATGCTGAATTTGCTTATAATCGCGTTCCTAGTAAGACCACCGGGTTTTCTCCTTTCTTTGTGGTTTATGGCCTTAATCCATTAACCCCTATAGATCTTACGCCTTTTCCTACACCTTTGAAGTTTAGTCATGATGCCGAGTCTAGAGCCAATGAGATTCAAAAGGTGCATAAGCAAGTTGTAGAAAATGAATGAGAAGGTTAAGGAAGAGCATGAGGGTAGTCTAGGTGGACACTTTGGGATTCAGAAAACCTTAGACATGGTGAGCCAACATTTATACTGGCCTAAGATGTTGGGAACTGTGAGAAAATACATACTTAGATGTGAAGCCTGCATTAAAGCCAAAATCACCTTTCACAAAGAAGAGTACATACCCTTACCGTAGCCAACAAACCTTGGGAACAATTAAAGCCTTTGTAGTAGCTTTACAAGGACTCTTTCATGGTAGTAGTAGACAGATTCTCAAATATGGCGCACTTTTTGGCTTATCACAAGGTTGATGATGCTAAACACATAGCTAGATTGTACTTTGTAGAGATTGTAAGATTGCATGGGATACCTAGGACCATTGTGTCTGATAGGGATAGTAAGTTCCTAAGTTGTTTATGGAGAACCCTATGGAGACTGTTAGACACTAAGCTCTTGTTCAGTATAGCACATCACCCCTAAACTGATGGACAGACTGAAGTAACAAACAAGACCTTGGGATCCATCTTAAGAACCTTGGTAAGCAAGAACCTTAGGGATTGGGTGTAACAACCCGACTTACCGTTGACTGAGTAAATAGGGTCATCACGGGGTTCATTTCACAAGAAACTTAAATCACAATTCCAAAACTTGAGCAAAGGGGCCACCAGCTCTTTAACATAACTAACTCAGCTAATTCTCAAACCAAACATCTAACTAAAACACAAGTAATCATACAATTCACTTTGAGTCCAATATAACCAACACAACCAAGACTAATATACATTTATCCAAAAACCTAATACAAAACTACAAATTCCTACGTGCTTAGTTCAATATACATCCTTGGAACGCTATTCAACACCGCTAACCCATCATTCCCAACCGGTTCCGATCTGTGATCAAACTAAAAGATGGAAACAACTGAGGGTCAAATTAAACTGAATGAAAAGTAACAATCCTAAACAACAAACACAATAGTTTACAAATAAGGGTTTAAAAAAAACATCAGTTTCCTAGATCTATGTGCGCACAGGGAGTCTAGTTTGAGAGGTGCCCCATAGCTCTATGTCTATGTCGCTCTCGGGTGAAGCTAGTCAATATCTGAATGACAACTCGCTTCAAAAATAGGGAGTAGGGAACAATGTTCCTCAACTCTTTTAATGACCAGCTCGCAAGCCCAATCCATTTACCGTATCATTATATCAACATAAGCAGTCACAACAACATTTGTCTCCACAATTTTCAATTTCAAAAGAGCTTTAGTAAAAAGTTTATTTTTAAGAAATGTAGTCTAATCAGACCCTTTAAGGGACTGCTACTACTCACCAAAGACGACGCTTCAAAGAGTTGGGCTCAATTTGCATTATCAGCTATAATAGTTCCGGCGAGAAATCGTCTCTTGAAGCATAACAATACACATAATCACCAAAGGGTGTTCGATACTTAATACTAACATATAACTTTATTACATCTCCTCCTAAGACTGTAGCGTAACCAAACATTATTCTAACATTTCAAATCATTTAAATCACACATGTTTTATTCTAATCCCGATTTTCCATCAATATTTTATAACCATGACCTATAATTGTCAATTTCTCTTCAAGATTAACAACCTCCATGATTTTCCTTTGTATTTCTAATCACAAGTAAAACAAACATTTAACTCACCATTAACAATACTTCCAAGAATCGCATAATTCAATCAAGAACACCAATTATCCCTTCTTTAATCACTTTTAATTATTTCTCAACTAAGCTATCTAATGTTATATATCTACAATCATTTTCCTCCAAGAATGCACATCTAATTAACCACAAAGATAAGTATTGTACCCTACAAACTACAAGTCCACCAATTCAATATTAAACATCAAAAATTTCGTGTAGTCTAATATGAATAAGCATACCCACAATAATTCTTGAGATCACATCACTTCCATGAGACTAGTAGATTTGATGATCAATAATAGGTAAAGAAAATAAATGAAAATCACAAGAATGTTCTACATTCATAATGCCTCAACAAAGAAAAGCAAAACGGAAGAACCAAAAACCAAAGAAATGGAAGGAGATGAATCTTACTGTTTGCGGCAAAAATCAAGAACAGGAAATAAGGCTATTCTTAAATTGATGCAAAATTAATAGAAACAAGGTTGGTATTGGCTTCCTTGGTTTGCGGCAGAAATTAGATCAAAGGAAAGGGTTTCGGTTGCTACTGTGATGCTACCATTTCAATGTGATAAAATCCTACAAAATAAAATTGTTGATATTACATGAAAATCCAATCAAAGATGGCTAGGGTTCGAAATCAGATAACATGAAGATGAATGTTACAAATGTGCTCGAAATTTAAATAAAAGAAGGGAAACGATACCTGATGCAGTTCTTTGTGTATTACTACTAGAAATTGGAGGGAAAAAGATGGGTTCTGTTCTTCGAAAATCAAAATCAAGGAGCAAGAGCCATTGTTGCACTTCCTTCGAAAATCGAAGACAGAGAAGACGGCCAACTATTGTTCTTCTTTCGAAAATCAGAGGAAGAATTCAGAGGAAGAATTCAAAAGGAATAAGAAGAAGAAGAAATTAGAGGAAGAAGATGGATGTCTGATTTCTTCCTTTGGTTCCATCGCATGAGAGAGAAGAAGGTTTTGGTATTTTAATCAAATTAAACGAAAGAAAAAGAGAAAAAAAAAATAAAGTTTAGAATATATTTATATTATGTATATTTAAGGTTATTCTCATACTAGCAATTCTCCTAAATTCACTCATCTTGATTATTAATTTCTCAAATATTACATTGGGATCTCAAACTGTGCCTAGTAGAGTTTGGTTACAATAGAAGTCCTAGCTATAGTACTAAGCACTCACCCTTTGAATGTGTTTATGGGGAAAACCCCATACTGCCTTTATTTCTAACTTGTGCTAATGTACATGACAGGGTTCACAAAGATGTTGTGGAGCAGGCAAAGGAGTTGATAAAGTTACACATAATAGTACAAGAGAACATAAGCAAAGCTAATATCAGATACAGATGAAAGCCAACAAGAACAACAAGACAAGGCAGCAGCTGCAGATTGGAGACTTTGTCTGGATCCATCTTAGAAAAGATAGATTTCCAAGCCTAAGAAAGAACAAGCAAATGCCTAGAGCAATAGGCCCATTCAAAATCATCGAAAAATATGGGAAAATGCTTACAAAGTGGACCTACCAGAAGAGTACAATATCTCCAACACATTCAACATAGGAGATCTTATGCCTTACAAAGAAGATCCAGAATTGAGGTCAATTCTTCCTCAATAAGGAGGAGTTAAACCAAGCATGCATGGTTGAGGCATAAACACACCTCAAGATCAGGAGGGAACCAAAGAAAGAAACTCAAGCTCAATTAACCAAGACAAGACTCCCAACAAACACATACAGATACAAGAACAAACAATGAAACAGTCTGTCTGCCAGCTGACCTTACAGAGCACATGGTGTTCGGATGTGTGCACCAGGGACTTGGAAAACCCAAGGGGGTTCATCTCAATACATGGACCAAGTAGCCAAGGCCCAAGAACAGCCTTGATGAACACACAAAGCCCACAGACCCAGCTCCAAGGTCCTGAGTCACCTAGATCAATACTGGAGGCATATGTAGTTTAGCTCTTATGTTCTGTTCTTATTTTTTTCTGTTTTGTATATGTGCTTGGCACGTGATGTTTAAGTAAGGTTTAGGGAGTTAGTTGGCCAAGTTTATCGTTATTTTGTCTAGAGCCCTATATAAAGGGACCCTCTTAGTTGTAAAAGGATGATTTTCAGATTTTAATCAAAATACACTTTGTGTTTTCTTTCAAACAATTCTATTTGAGACAAGTGTGAGTGAAACACTTGAGTTCTTTTGGGTTGTGAGTGAAGCAAACCAGGGAGCAACCACATTCTCCAAGTGAGTGAAGCTTTGAGAGAGTGTGTAGGATCTCAGCCTTGGTGAATGAAGCCATTGCTGGAAACTTGGACACAGGGCTTGAATATCAAGAATTGAGTTCTTGGTCTTGTTTGGGACCATTTTGAAGAGTGAATACATAATCTGGTCTGCTGATTTAGTAGGCCGGTTGAGCAAGTTTAGGAGTCCAAACACCCCTAAACTTGGTACAGATTTTTAGATCATTTTGGGTTGATGTCAATTCAAATCTAGATTGTTTATCTTTTCTTTAAATCTGTTATGTTTTGATTTGGCGTTTTTGTAAAATGATTTTGATTGTACTTGCTCTTCTTCATTTTTAGATTATTTTTTCTATTTTTTTATGATGAAGTTGCTAGGTAAGGAGTGGATGCTTACTATTGTGGTTCTCTAGTAGAAGTATATTAGTTTTGAGCTTTCTTTGTGTTTTTAGTTTGTTTTGTGATTTGTATTGATTTGATTTCTTGGTATGTTCTTGTTGTTCTTTTGTTTTATTAGAGATTTGTTTCTTATGATCCACTGCTTGACTTGTTCCAATGCTTATGTATTGGGTAAGAATTGAATGCAAACCCCAATCAATTCCTATGAAAGTCAAGCTTGACTTGCTGTTCCAATGCTTGTGTATTAGGGCTCCTCATCCTCTACTTAGAGCGATCCCTACCGCTTATAAATAGAAATATAAATATTTGCCCAAAAGCATATATTTTTGTTATCTCAGTCATAAACCATCCTCATCGTATTACATTGACAATGTACAATGTAATTTGTTTGTGTTTGTTTTATGTTGTTGTTGTTCTAAAGCTGTGTAGCTCTACTGTTCAACAGTGAATGTCCTACCTCTTTCTGGATCACCAGCTAACTTCCATGTTTACACTGCTCTGTTGTAGCCTCGTAAAACAATCATGGCGCTTGATCTTCCACTATTTACACTGCTCTGGTACCCGTAAAGAGTGTTTTTTACTAACATCAACTTTTATATAAAAGGAAAAAGGAAGGATTTAAGGAAAGGAAAAAGGAAGATAATGTTGATTATGAGCATAGATTAGCTTTAGAATCACACCACTATTTCATTCATTCATACGATGTCTACTTTGGCTAGATAAATCTAAAATAGTTCTTGATGCTCTCTTACAATGCATATGATAACAGAATGGCTAACAAATATTATTCACTTTTGCTTAGGTGGCATTTATTATACAGAATTCCCCTCCAACTCTTCAACACTCAGTGTGCATTATCCCCTGTGATTTTGTTACGCATCTTGATGAGTAAATCTTTGCCCCTATTGGATCCTTGATAATGTGCCCTGTGGATCCATTAAGGATTAGCGATTCCGTCTCATAGTCGCATTTTGTCGAATATTTAGTGGGTTCAAGCTTCGATTTAGTCAAATTTGATTATTTGAAAAGCTTCTAGACAAGCTCTCAGAACATTGGGGATTTTTTCCTTCCATTTTATTTTCACATGTGGGTCATTGATTGAAAGTTTACTTGGTAAGCGCTCGTAATAGCTCAAAGAGGTAGGAGTCTTATAGCTTTCCCTTTGATCTCCCTACCTCTTAGTAGTGTTCTACTTGCTTTGTTGTGGTTCTTGTTGATATATTCTCAACTTTGTGCAATATATGACTCAAAATGATGAATTCTGAGGTTCGATGGAAAATATGCTTCATATATTATGGGTTGATGTAATGGTTGTTATGCTTGGTTCTTTGTGGGTTTTGAGACGTGTTTAGTTCTTTCAATATCTTCTGTTGGTTCATAAGCCATGAAGAAAACATAGTAAAATCTTCTTTCTTTCTCTCTTTCATACGTCTCTCTTTACCTCCTTGTCTTATGTAAGAAGAGAATGTTGGTAGCGGAGGAAAGTTAGTTGACATGATTTTGAAGCCTCTTTTCAAGTTAAAGTTGTTCATTAACCTTTGGCGGTTTTGAGATTGTTTAATATTTTTTCTGAATGCTCATTTGATTTTGTTACCTCCTCATTGATTCTTAATCTTTGTCTATTATGTGCTTTTGAACTTGATTTTATGAGAATATATACATTTCTTCTCTGTTCATGGGTGAATCTTCAATGGTGTGGTGATTGGACCTTGGTTGATTTTTAATTTTGTATCTTCTAGTTCATTTTCATTTTTACTTTTTTCCTTTCTTACTTAATACTAAATGCGTTTTGAGTTTAGATTTGTGATTTTTTTTTCTTTTCTTAAAAATTTATGATTTATGATTATAGTTTTCAATTTACTTAAATATTTACATGAATTTTGTTTTTTTGGTGGCAGTACGAGTTGGAGTTTGTCGATTTACTAATCAACAAAGCAACATCTTCATAAACACAAGAACAAAGTTTTCATTTAACATTCAATACAAGTTGTTGTTGCCTCTTGTATAGATATGTTTGAGTTAGGGTTTCTTATTGGATTCTTAAAAATTTTCAAAAGGTTATTTCGGTCAAAAATTATTTTGATAAAGGGAGTCAAAAGGTTAGTTATGTGCTATAATGTTGTAGCTTGATAGCTATGAATTGCTTATTAAACTTTGTAAAGAACTTTCATCCCTTTGCGTATGTTACAACGAAGTTAATGTAATTTTTTGTTAGCTATAAGTTAAATCGAACTCTATTTAATCGATATAGTGGACTTTTTCTTGATTATGTTATTGCCAAATTATAAACATGTCCAAGAAAACAACTAATTTAAAAGTTAGATTTATTATCTGCAACTTGTAGTAATAGCTTAGTGATAACTATAAAATGTAAGTAGTATTTTACTATTTATTTTTTAATTTAATGAATAACTGTTTTTCTTTTGTTGAGCTCCTCCCACATGTAGCTAGGGAAATGGGATTGTTCCACTAGAGGCTTACAACTATTCAATACGTTTTCATGCCTTATGACTGAACAAATAAAGTTTTTAATACGTTTTTATGACTTACTTTGATGTTGCTTATTACTATTTCATTTTGAGCCTTTGTATTTTTCACACATTTGCAACCCATTGACATTTTAATATTTTCATTCGTATTATTGTTAATAAAAGTGTATAAAATAGCATTATAAAATTCGATAGGTTAACTTGGGGGACCGCGTGCGTAGCACACGACTCCACAACTAGTGTATATAAATACTTTTGTATATTAGGAGTTATCAACTACTAAAAGGCCTGTTAAAAAAACTAAACAGTTTGATTGCACGTTCGATTCGTGTACTGTACGCATATTTAAAATGGTATTAATGAAACTAAAAAAATTACTTTTTGTCACTTAAAGGAATAAGTTGCTAAAATAGAGTTTAGAAAAATAAAATTTTCACTTTATTGTTTAATGAAATTTATTTTTCAAATTAGTGTTTTTGTAGTCAAGGAGCTATATTTTTTGTTTTGAAGACTCAAACCTTTAGCTTTGGATATAGCAAAAGCAAAAAGATATTTGAAAATTAATTTCTTAAATTACTTTAGATCATATGATGTATTTAGCTAGGGAAGTATTGCAAAGAATACTAAAATTATTGCAAGTTCCACATAATGATCCAAAGTAAATAAACCCAATAAAATTTTTTGGGATTTAGATTATTGTTTTTACTTTTTTCATCATATCATTTGTTATAGTTTTTTTTTATTAACTTACCAAAATAAAGTATAATGTAACAATTATGTATTGAGAAAGACTCATATATGATAATTTCATTATTGATTGTAATGATTACAAAAATACAAATTTGTAAACTCAAAAAAAAAAAGTGTATACTGACTTTCTTGGAATTGGATTTCCCGCCACCAATTAATTGCTATAAGCTTGTGCATTGATATTTAGAGTTATGATGAAGAATGACTAGTACATTGATAAATAATGTGTATTTATAAATATATTTTCTCATAACCGACTATTGTTAGTTGTAATATGTATATTATCAATTTATTTTTGAGTTAGGGATAAGAATTTTTAAATGCTTCTAAAAATCAAAGGCTTAAAATCTCTAAATTTAAAAAATCTAGCTCGGTACAAGAACGCCAATTTAGGAAATACATAAAAGCATAGCTCTAGAGGTTTAAAGTCTCTAAACCATAGAGCTGTTCAAAAGTGACCCGACCCGAAAATCCGATCTGAAATCGAAAGTAAACCGACCTGAAAATGTGTTCCTTTTTTAGGTTTATCGAACCGACATTACCCGACTCGAAGCTATATACGAATCGGTTGACAACCCGAACAAAGTTTATGAAAGTTAATAGGAGGTTGAATACTCTCTAGAAGGGGGGGAGGGGGGGGGGGGGTGAATAGAGAGTTTGGGCTTTTTAAACTTTTCTTGCAGTTTGTCTCAAGAGTTTGAGGAGTCTGTCAAAACTGTCTTCTGGAACAGCTTTGAGCCAATTCGTAAACACTAATCGTATGTACGGAAAAGTATTCTTGATTAGGCGTATTAAACTTAACCTAACTCTTTTTAAACTCTTAAGCCTATTACAAATGTAAGAGTTAGATGAACTATGAATTAAGAATTACAAATTACAAATTACAAATTACAACTCTTAGAGAATTTCTAAATCAAGAGAGAAAGTTGTAAGAAGTGGTGTATCCTTAGTTCTGAAAAGAAGCCTCATATATATAGTGTTACGCCTCAACACATCTTCAAAAACAAGAAGGCTCCTTCCCGTTATTTTCTGTTGACCTGGTCATCCAGCGCCTGACTTCAAGATCTTGAGGTTATCTTCAATCTGACGTGTACTGACAGCTAAAAATAATTTCGTCATTGTGTTTGTAATTGTCCAATGCTATGCTGCCACGTTAGTACTTATACAAGATATTGAATAATAAGCACAAACCAGATTTATCAACATTTAATTAATCATTTAAATTAATTTCTATTATTAGCATTAATTCAAATCGTCATTTTCTATTTTTAGTATAAATTCAAATATCATCCTATTAATAGAAAACCCTATAATCTTGCATAACAACTAATTCAAATCAAATATAGCCGTGTACTATAATTAGTAAAACATGTGTATCTTGTACTATATTTAATCATCAAACTAATTTAAAGCACATATTTAAATTCAAGTTTAAAATATAAAATATTTAAACGTTAATCAAAAACGTGTAATAAAATATTCAACTTTAATTTCAAATAATATCCAAGTTAATTTTAATAAACCTTGACCTATTAAAATATTTCAAATATAATTTCAAGGAACATTGACCTATTAAAATATTTCAAATATAATCACGAAACTAACCTGATTGTAAACGTAATTATCTTCAAGACTTTGAAACATATTTCAGAACTTATAAAATCAACTTTAAAATAAACTTAAGTTCTTTAAGCATATTCCATCGACTTCGAACTTAAATATATATAAATCAAATGTATATCAAATATGATTTTAAACTTACTTAAACAATTAAATGTAATTACTTAATTTATTTGTTTAATCAATATGTGTTTTGAATTATCATCATTCAAGAGAATTAAATCTTCAATCTCCCTTTATCATTGTTAAAAGAGTTGAGTCTTCAGTTTAGATCGAACTACTATAAACCCGAACCAATTTTTTACATAGAAGTATGATTGACTCATATTCAATCATCTATTAATTATTCTAATAAAGTCATAAATATTTTAATAAAATAAATTTTATAAATACATGATTTCATATATTTAGAGTTAATAATCAATGGTCAATGTTTATTTAACTACTTTTAATCGAATTAGATGAAAATTGATAGAACTTTATAATTTTAATTTTCGGTCAAACAAGTAAAAGTAACAATGTAATAATGATCACTAATTGATTTGCATTTTCACTATTTTGCTTTTAAGTAAAGGAACTTTATCATCAATTAAAAAATGACTAACAACTTAATATGATACTGATTTGATCAATAGTAATTAGTAATTCACAATTCGTAGCCGAATTCTACTTGAAAAATACCCGAACCCGATCTGTACCTGGTAAAACCAAACCAATTATTAACCGATGACAAACCAAGACCGATTGAAACTCAACACGAACTTTAACCGACACCGACCTGATACTAACCCGATAGTTCGAATAACCGATCTTCAACCGAACCGTGACTAATCGACTCGACCCGAGTATGACCCGTCGCAACACGCATCCGAAATATAACCAATCCGAAATACAACCGAATCGAATGACACCCGTCCGAAACCGACCCAATAACCCGAATGAACACCTCTACTAAACCAAAAGGTGTAGCTCCTTATTACTTACAACACCAGTTTGGGAAATATTTCTTCTGTGAACACCATGGTGGGAATATTTATCTTTTCTAACTCTAGTTTAGCAAATCATTCCACTTAAAGTT